>NW_018735065.1:0-139228 GCF_002204515.2 Aedes aegypti | reverse complement strand
ATTGCCGAGATCGACCGAGTTGGGCGAGATGGCTGCCGACTCCGCGGAAGTGAAAAGGAAAAGAAAAAGACAAATGGTGGAACGAAGAGCCGCGGAGAGAAGTGCAAAGCTTTGATTATTTCAGCCATTGCTGATAATCAACTTGAATTAGTGAAAGATTGTGCTACTCCGAAGCGAATCTGGGACACGCTGAGAGCGGTGTTCGAACGACGTGGTGTTGCCGGACAGCTGTATATTCGGAAGCAGCTCCTCACGTTGAAATATGTGGAGAGAGCTGGAATGAGTTTGTCGGAACACTTGTTGAAGTTCGACTGTTTGATTCGCGAGTTGAAGGAAAGTGGTGCGGCGGTAGAAGAGTCGGATGCAATTTGTCATTTGCTATTGACATTGCCTCTTCGTTCGATTCGGTAGTTACCGCGATCGAGACGCTTCCCGGCGGCGTGACAATGGATTTTGTGAAGAAGCGCTTGCTTGATGTGGAATTGAAGAAGAGTCAGTTGGCCCCTGATGGTGACAATGAGGGTGTTGCCATGACGAGCAGCAAGTTTGGCATAAGGTGAAGTGTTTTCGATGCGGGAAGATCGGACACCGAAAAAGCGATTGTCGTGTGTCAGTGGTTCCCAAACCAAATTTCAACGGAAAAGTGAATTCGAAGAATCGTAAAACTGACAAAGTTGTTGAAGACGATAGTTCCTCGGATCGTGCGGAGGTTGTGTTCCTGGCGTCGAAGGATGAATTGGTGAAGATAGAGTGGTTCCTGGATTCAGGTGCCACGGACCACATGGTGAATGATTCGGGTTTCTTCACTGAGATGCGGCGTTTGGAACGACCGGTCGAGGTGATGGTGGCGAACGGCCAGAGATTGCTGGCGGAATACTGTGGTGATATGGTGTTTTATGCTATCGTCAGCGGCAGTAAGAAAAAGTGTGAGGCGAAGAATGTGTTGTACCTCCCCGAACTCAGCTGCAACCTTTTCTCAGTGAGTAGAGTGGCAAGATCAGGTTCGCAAGTCAGTTTTGCCGGTGATAGAGCGGAAATTAAGAAAGAGGGAGCAGTGATGGCCGTCGGACATTATAAAGGAAAACAATATCAGTTGAATGTTTTGTGTAAACGACGTGATGTGACAACTGCGATGATGGCCGACACGGTAATACACGCAAACAAATTTTGTTGTATAATCTACGAATCCATGGTAGAATTAAGAACTGCACCAACGATTTTCAACCGACTACAAAAATCTGTTAAGTTTACTATAATTTGGTGTGAAAATCACTGAGCAGTGCAGTAAATTTGACTATGTCCATAGTAGCATCCACTACAAAGCATTGTATTTCAATCCGTGACACCCACCGTACAACACAGTGTGGTCAAAAGTATGATGTCAAACTTCTCAAATCAAGAATGTTTCTAGTCAAAATACTACAACTCTGGTTAAATCAACAAAAGAAATTTTTATTGTGTAGTGATTTTAACTATGTTTTGGTAGAGTTAACAGATTAATGTAGTCGGTTGAAAATCGTTGGTGCAGTTCTTAATTTTACCATGGATTCAGTAGATTCTACAATAAAATTCATTTCAGTGTAGCGAATACTACGATGGAGAAACGACGCTCCGGTTATTCTGTGGAGAAGAAAATGGAAAATCGTGAAGTGATATTTGAAGCAAATGTTTTGATGGGATCAACAGAAAAAGAAAGAAGACATCGACAGTGCAGATCAAAGTTCCAGAACTGATGAAGCGGAATAGAGATGTTCGTTGGGTTCCAGTTCAAGAACAGCAGGCAGGGGCAACAGCTCGAAAAAAAACCCCAGCAAGAAGGTGTGTTATGCGGACTGTTTGGATTCCGAATCCGAGCTAACGACGAGGTTTCAACCAGAAGTGACCGATTGGCTCGGATAGGGGGAGCTGTTTGTTTTCAAGTGTGGTCCTGCTGTAATGTGTGACGAACTTGTGTTAGTGTCCTGATTAGGAGATCTGTAGGATAAAGCCGAATATAGGTGAAAATCGCATAAATGGATTTTAAATTTAGAGATGAAGTTTTCGAGAGTTTTTAATGATTATGAACAGAACTGTGATATAGATTATCTGTGATACTCGGAATGATGACTTGAGGGGAGTGTTGAGTGTATGTTTCAATCATCCCTCCTCGTATCGAGACAACTTAATTGTATGAGTACACTATGAACGTGTTGTCAGTGTTGTTATTGTTTATGCTAAGTTGAATGTAAATAAATATCATTCGTTCGAGTACTGTTGAGAAGTACACCGGTGTTTTGTTCTTTCTCCGGTCCGTTTTCTCCGTTCGACTTCGTTTCTCGTTCGCTGTTGTTGTCCGCTGTGTGGTGCCTCCAACAGATAAGCCATTTTACGAGACGTTCAAATGACGTTTTCTGGCGGCCGCTCATTGTTGTTGTTCAAAAAACTAGCATGATATCTGAATGGCGCTGATCACATTTTTGTTGGCGATGACGTCTCGTCTCTTTCAGCGCAAATTACTACCCGGTTTACATGTATTATGTTACCATTAGATGAAAAATATCTTCCCTGCCTGCTGATTTCAATAATACAGGCAAAAAATTAAAAACTTTGTTGCATTGCCACCAGCGCCATTATTGAATAAGCTTCTTCCAAATGTAGCGCTAGAAGAAACGTAAATAAATCGGCCGCCATAAACTTTCAAAGCTGGTACACGCAGAAAATTAAATATACTAGAAAGCTTAAATGTCATACTAAAACCATATTCGGTCTATTCACCCCTTGTAATGCATATATCTAAAATATGCTTTGCTAGTATAAAACTCATTTATATTTGATCATGCTTATTTGGGAATTATCTAAGTGATACATAAAGAGACGAAATTCAATTTATCCATTGAAATGTTTTTGTTTTCATTTTAAAAATAAAAGTAAAATTGAAATTTAATAGTTTCCATCAATTTAATGAAATTGTTACATTTTCACGAAAAACAAATATATTTATACTCCCTGCAGGAAGATTATTTGCATGGTTGGTGTCTCAGCAGAATTTTTGTCAAACTCACTTGGTGCGGGGAAGACCATTGCAGATTGAAGATCTTCATTGGAAGTTGCGCTTGTAGATCAATAGTGGATCATAGCATGAAGTAGTGCACATTCTACCGGTGGCATTCCCGGAACAGTTTTAGTTTTCACGTTCACGATGGCCTCGGCGATGGTGCTCTTCTCACAAACGAGAACTCCATCAGAACGGGAATGTTTTCTGGGAGAAAATGATGTTGCAGTATTTGGTTCCGCAGCTGGGAAGTGCTATCTTGCGAATAAACTTACCAGGTGTTTTTTTTACTTTATGAATTTGTTCGATATGCACAAAGAACTAAATGAATTCTTGACTCGTGCAAGATTTTTTACAATGGCCGACACGTAGCTCGCTACTGATAGAACACGCCTGCAAGTGAGTAACATGCAAAGTCCTCTGAGCAATTATGGATGATCAATATGCTCAGCTGAAAATATTTCTTAATTATGCATTGGAAAGCTTATAATGAATTTGATTTTTAAGCATTTCAATGAATAAAATATTGAAATGATTTCAATCGCATATAAAATATATTAACTAGAATTTTCCATTCTCTCCGTGTAAACAAACGGAAACCATATGATTCGAAACGTCTCATAAAATGGCTTATTATGGGTAAATTTCACTAATTTTTTGGTAGATTTATCTTAGCATGCCCAACATTTTAAATGGAAGATCAAAAGCCATCTGGGAAAAACGATATGATTTCAAGCGTTTTAGGTCAACCGTTTGGAGAAAACGGTTGACCTGTGTGGCTGTCATTTTTTTCTCTTTTGCACTCTCGGCTCTCCGGGAAGCGAACGATGAGCGTACGATAAAGCGAGATAAGTAACATGTATTTTCCCCAGAGGCGTGAAGAGTGCGGAATTATTTCATCAACCTCTTTCTGCGTTTTTCAACTCTCGTGGCGGTGTTTACGTGAAGGTTGTCGTGGAAATTGTCTAGGGGTTTTCTTTCGGATTATCGCGTTTATCCGGTATTTTTGCCTTTGCGAGTGATTTCAAGTGATGTGATAATTGAAAACTTCCGAAAATACTTAATCGTTGTGTTAGAATTAACTCGAGTTATAATCGTCACCGGGAAAGTAGTGATTTTTCCTCCACCCACAACAGGAACATATTCGACTCAACTTCAACGTCCAACGCCAAATCAACGGTAAGTACCAAAGAGCTTCAAATCCAAGACATTTTGTTGGCCAAGATCACGCACGACTCCGGTGTACCGTGCCGATTAACCTTGTTAAAAGTGAAAATGATTGGAAAACTGCCGGGGAAAGTGCCACAATAACCATAACCTCTTTATGCAGCTGATGCGGTTTTGAGGGAGAAAGAGTGTTCAACCAACAGAGCATGAAGGAGCGAATGAGATAGAGATGACTGCGTTTAGGAACGGTTTGTTTTCCCTCCATCTCGCTTGTGCGCACATATGCAAATAGTACTAAGGCTCGTATGCAGCTGTGTGCCAGTAATGATCTTTAAATTTTGATGTTTTCAACGAAAATTATTTGTGTGTTGTTCATATGAAACTGGTAAAATTTATCAGTTTAACACATTTTAATGTGTTATTGTTTATTGTTTTTGCTTGATATTCATCATTGTTACAACTCCTTGTAGGGTGGAATACAATTAAACTTTTTTTAATTCCTTTACTAGTATCTTTCCAACTTCCGCAAGTCGTTTAGAAGCAAATTAACTTTCTGCCCAGTGCATTGAAAAGGCAAATAAACAGCTATGAAAGAATATTTACCAAGCAGTATTTCAATAGAAAGACCCAAAGTTTCAAAAAAATTTAGTTTCAAATGACGAAAAAAGTTGATGTTTTTTTTAACGCCTACGAATGATGATAGCAATTCCATCACATGCTCCATCCAGTGTTATGATCGACTGAAAACAAAGAATTTGAATTTTTTGAGTTTGGATCCAGGTTTCAAATAAGTTTCAGTTTCAGTACTGTTTGTATGTATGTTATTGTATGTTTTTAGCTGTTTAGAAAGTTGAACAACTCGTCCTATTTACCATTCAAAGAACGAGCATTCCAATTTTAAATATTAAAAAAAAAATATTTGGGTTCATTAGAGAAACGTAATCCAATAACAATTTTATAAGTAAATTTTACACCGACTTGGACTGCTTCAGCCATTGTGTAGTTTGTAACATTACATCATTCATTTGATTCAATAATTGAATTATTGTTTAGTGAGAAAATCAAAATCAGAAACAGACATATTACCTACTAGAAGTAACTACACGGCAAGCATTGGAAAATTCACTCGCTCACCCGAACGCTACCGATAAAATATCTGCAAAGTATCTGTTGCCACCGAATGTTCAATGACTGTCGAACGCTACTAGGGTGAGCGCAATCCCGACGAATCGTAAACGATTGAGATAAACCAAAAATGAAAAGATATACGGAGCAATGAGAATATATACTAAGGTGTGGAAGAAGAAGCAATGGCTATGTATTAGTAAAGAGAAAAAACGTAAACAAAAATAACTACGTCACTAATTTACACGGCTTCTTATGGGAGCTCGCCCGCTTGTAGTTGTGAAACATTTTGCACCAAGGGGTGGATCACTTCTGATGCATCTGTTATATCGCAATTATTTCATGCATTCAAATGCATTTAAATGCACACTCGATAGATTTGCAAATCATAGCTTACTCAAACCTTTGATTGTTATTCTTGTCGAAGTGTCAAACTCATTTTTCTCTAAACTTGAGAAGAGCTTTGCTACCTCTCCCAAAGCATGGTCGACCCAATTATACTAAGAAGGACTAAGAACATTCTTCATTGGAATATCGGATATCGATATTTAAGTTACTTCTTCATTAAAAAGGGCAAAATCTATGAAGCTGATGAAAAGTTGGACTGCAGCTACCTGTTAGCGTCAAATCGGTCACATAGGTTGTGAGGATGGGATGCTGGCGTGCTCAAAGAAAAAGAAAACTTGTCCCAATATGAGTAGGGATTGCTTTGTTGTAAAACCAACTATTTCATAGATAACAGATCAAAAGCGTAGGAGAGTTTATCCAGATGTGGCTATTAACACGCTGTGCTACGTGTTTCATGACCTAAAGACCAATACTGTTCTCTCTTACAAATCTGATGATAGGCTGTCCACTTGCTGCCATACATGAGCAGTATTATGTCATATTTCAGAAAATATCTGTTCCGTAAAGAACATATTCAATAACTACGTGAACAATTTTTGTATAACTAAGCCGAAAGAATATTTGTGGAAAGTCCAAGGCAAGAATTCCAAAAGCAATATAGAATAAGACGTTGATACTCAATTTGCCCCAAGTGGAGTTTAAAGAAATAAAACAAGATATTTAGACGAATTATGTCCATGATTTTTTCCTTCCGCCTAGAATTGTAGCAAAGAAATCGAAGCGAGTTTCTGTCCGGCACCAGCAAAGCACAGAATGTAGGTTACTCGGTAAGGCAGTTCCGATAACTTTTGATTTCAATCTGTATCTGCAGGGACGTGGGACGATGTATATTTTATCAAATTTTATCAGGTTAAATTCAATATATCCGTTCTAAGGCAACAGCTTGGCAATCTGAAACGATTAAAATTTGTTGATAATTGCAGAAAATCAGTGAGAAGTTTAATTTATTAGGCAGAGTAAAACCTAGTGACACAATTTCGAACCTTTAACAACAAACAATTGCACGTTGCTATAGCACGGCACGATAATACAGGCCAGTGCTAAGCTGATGTGAATGTCGGAAAAATGCATTTGATGCAAACTGATGTACATTAGATGTACAGTGAAAAAGTGATCCACCCCTTGTTTTGCACGGTACACGGATGCCACGCACACTAAATGTCGTCTTCCTCACCTCGGTATATATTCTCATTGTATACGGAGCGAAGAGAGCACCTATCCTCTCTTGAATTGGAGACACGAAAGAACGCGTTCGCCATTCGATCACTGAAAGCTTCCTGCGAAATGTACAGATTTTGCGTTCACTGAAACATTTCGCCTTGTGTATTACCAGTCAGTGAACGCTCTTCAGCTCTCAAATACGAATGCCACTCGTGCGGAATCGGAATGTAAAGAATCATTCGCTTACAGCAATCGGATGCCTTCGGCACAAGGAGTGAGTGAATCATTCTGTTGCCGTTTTTGTCTAACTTCTAGCGTAACATTTGAAAAGGGCCTATCTGCAAAAACGTAAACATTGAGAAATTCTCAATTGAAGATTCCGTACCATATTTATAATTCCTATTTTAAACCCATTCGCATTTTTACATTTACATTTTACATTTACATTTACATTTTACATTTACATTTACATTTTACATTTTTACATTTTTACAAATCACAAATCACGCACACATTGATGCGCACAAACTTTTTTTTTCTCAGTACGACGGATTGAACTTTGTTTACATTCTCAATTATTCGCGGCGGTAGAGGAAATTTCGTAAAATTTGGGGATTTATTGAAGTTCTACGGCGTGTGATTGGAATGAAATCCTTCAGTGAAGAAAGTACGAAGGTTTTCCGTAGTGTAAATAAGTGCCCGGCGATGTAAGTCACACAGGGGGACGGGAAGAAATTTGTATCATAAAGTAGTATGACTGATGTCGATCGCTAAGCATTTCTCTCAAATCGTGTTCGTCCATGCGATTTCGGTGAAAAAGTGTAAAGTGGATAATTGAACTGAAGTTATTTATCAAAATACAGTAGTTTCATTGCATTTTTGGTGTACATGTGGACGAATCATAAAAGCTTTTACAAAATTACATTTGGAAAATGAATCTATGTTGCAGGTAAGTTGGAATATCCACCGTAGTGGAACATTTTAAGTTTGATACGACGAATAGTAGCTCTTACGACGAAGTAGAACGAAACCCTATTCGAGTGAATGTTTCCCATGCTTGCTACACGGTCTGATAATTTACCGTTGGGATTTTGGGGAAGTGGTGGTAAAATGAACAGGGGTGGAAAAACGAACACCGTGCCTTTTTCGGAGAAAAAACAAATTTCAATGAATTTTTTATCACGCACGGACGATTTAGAGCATAAATCAGAGTGTTCGGGTTGATACGGAGGTCAATTGAAGTGAAAATATCAACTAAAACTAAGATTTTAGAAAACCACGTTTCAAAATTAGAGCTGACGTAACTTTTAGCTCGGAGGATTTGAGGTTTTTCAATGATGTAAATATCGTTGTGATATGATGTCAAATCTGAAACTTTTGGATTCTTTTTGAATGGGTTTCAAGCATTTATAAATAAATTTTCGGGAATGCAATGATTTTTTTTTAAATATTAGTTTTGCTCACGATTTTTGCATGATGTTCATTTTACCACCAACAGCTGTTCATTTTACCCACATAGTGCAGGTAAAATGAACATTTCCATCGTTTTTTGCTAGCGATAAAAATTCGTGAAAATTTAGCTATTTTAGTCTGAATTCGTGTTGCTGTTTTAGATAGCATCCCTATTTTTGATCTAGTACCATAGAACTATACATATTCCTTGTTTTTCTATTAGAAACAAGATGATATCCTTAAGGTGTTCATTTTACCACCCCTTTCCCTATGGGGGTAGCCAACGAGATTCCTCCACATGTGTACATCGATCATTTTTTAGCCAGGATTTTCGATGATGGCTTAAGGAACAAATGCTTCCTGTGCAAAGGTGAAGGCCACGTAAAAGCATACTGTCCTAGAATGGTCTCAAGAATGGCGGCAATGGTGAAACATCGTACGCAGCATTGGGTGCAGTAACAAAGTATCAACCTCCGACCGTCAACGTAAAACAATCCAAATCGTCCATAAATGCCACAGTAAACCAGTGCGCATCGTACCTTCGTGATGTGCGTACACGAATTTTCTCTGCTCTTGGAAGTTTTCTTAAAAACTACCTAAAGCAATAAAACAATACTTTTCAGTGCTACAAAAACAGTGCTTTTCAGTGCTAAAATCTAAAACGGTACTTTTCGGTGCTACTAAAACAGTACTTTTCAGTACTATTTTTTCTACTATGGATCCCTTTACGATCCTTGTTTAGACCCGTGCCTTCGATTTTTCGTTGGACCCGTTGGCGAAAACTAGCGGTGGTAATCCTTCTTGGACACCGTCTTGGGAAAAAAAAACCTCTTAGGAGGTCACGTCTGCTTTCGTTTATTCACTAAACATGGTAGCAACTACAGGGGCCTTTCTTAGCCGAGTGGTTAGAGTCCGCGGCTACAAAGCATAGCCATGCTGAAGGTATCTGGGTTCGATTCCCGGTCGGTCCAGGATCTTTTCGTAATGGAAATTTCCTTGACTTCCCTGGGCATAGAGTACCTGCCACACGATATACGAATGCGAAAAATGGCAACTTTGGCAAAGAAAGCTCTCAGTTAATAACTGTGGAAGTGCTCATAAGAACACTACGCTGAAGAATGCCAAGAAAAAGAAGGTAGTAACTACAAACAAAAAGAAGGATGAATCTCTGAATTCACAACTTCCTTCCAAAAAAGTGGGATTTAAAACTGTCATTAAACGTGGCAACAATAGAAAAAAGTACGTTTCTCCGGAATGCGAACTTTCTTCCAAGGGTGAAATGAATAATTGTATCGAAATGAGCAATCAGTTCGATGCTCTAGGCAAATTTTCCGAACACCAAATCGAAGCAGCCTCTAGCCCAGGCTCTTTGATTCAAGTGAGGAAGCAAAGAGTGCCGCCTATCGTGCTCAGTTGTTCCGAATTTGAGGGATTTAGGCAGGAGATCTTGAACTCAATTAGGGGAATCAAGATCTCCTTCCAAATCGCAAAGAAAGTAGACTGTCGTGGTTTGCCGGAAACCCTTAAAGATCGCAAACCTCTTCTCAAACATCTTGAAGAGAAGAAGCACATTTTATACTTATGATGTGATGACAAAACTGAACGTTTGTTCAAAGTTGTCTTGAAAGGTCTCTCAAGTGACTATAAATCACCTGAAGAGATCAAAAATGGATTTAATTGTTTACTTGGATTTTCCCCAATCCAAGTAATCATTATGAAAAAGAGAACCCAATCTGGCATTGTTCGGAAAGGGCTTTTTCAAGAATATTATTTAGTTCACTTTAACAAAAAAGATCTAAATAATATTAAAGCTTTAGAAAAAGCTAAACTTATGTTCGATGTCCGTGTGACATGGAAACATTTCCAGAAACCTGGAGGAAATTACCAGAACCCCACTCAGTGCCGTTGGTGCCAAAAGTGGGGTCATGGTACAAAAAATTGTCGCTTGGATGCTAATTTTACCACTAAATGCATGATTTGTGGAGGTTCTTCTCACGCCAAGGACGTCTGTCAAGTGAAGGAAGATACCGATAAGTTCTTATGCGCCAATTGCAAGGGCAATCATAAGTCCAATTTTTGGAATTGCCCTTCGCGCAAGAGAGTCGTCGAGGCTCGTGCTAGGCAGATGAAAGATAATATCCGTTATGATAACGGTCGTTTCCGGAATTTGCCTGGTAGAGTATCGAACAATGCTCATTTTTCAGTTAACAATCGCTTGATTAGGAATCATACCCACCAGGATGATCTTAATCATGCTCATTCACAAACTTTTAATCCGTCGGGTAGCCGTTCGAATCTTATAATTTCGAATGTATCTACCCACGGAAAATCCTTTGCCAATATCGTAGCAGGTAATTTGAACTCCTCCCCTTATTTATCGTGATGATCGACTTGATGGGGCTTGTATGGGAGTTGCAATCATAGGCATATAAAACATCAATTGTTTTTGTCATTTGAAACTAAAATTTTTGAAACTTTAGGTGTTTCTGTTGAAACACAGTTTGGTAAATATACTTTCATAGCTGCCTATTTGCCTTTTCAATGCTCTGGACAGCAAATTAATTTTGCTCCAAACTGACTTGCGAAAATTGACTCGCAATAAGTCAAATGTTGTTGTCATTGGTGACTTTAATGCCAAACATCGGTCATGGAATAATTCTCAAAGTAATTCCAACGGCAGAATTTTATTTGATGAGTGCTCTTAATAGAAGTAATAAACCATAGAAGAAGAATGTCGCTGGCGTCGCAGCAGGAACATCTTTTGCTGGCGGAGATAGGCGGGGCTATAAATGTCAACGCGAAAATGTATGCAGTTTGACACTTATGTACCCAACATGTTTCTAAGCGAGAACAAAGGGAACACCAGCGACATTATTCTTCTATGGTTTATTATTTCTATTGTGCTCTTCAGGATATTTCTCAATTCAATACCCTGATAGCCCCACATGTTTTTCCTCTTCTAGAAATCCATCTACGATTGATTTGGTCTTAACCGACTCTAGTCATCTTTGTAGCCAACTGATTACTCATGCTGATTTTGATTCTGATCATGTTCCTGTTACATTTCAAATATCCCATGCAGCGATTCTCAATCCTATCAGCTCCACTTTCAATTATTTACGAACCGACTGGAATATATATAAAACGTATGTTGACTCTAATCTTGATGTTAACATTTCTTTAGAAACTAAACTTGATATTGACAATGCTCTTAAAACTTTAACAAATTCCTTTGTTGAAGCCAGCAGCATTGCAATTCCAAAATGTGAAGTAAAATTTGAATCCGTGATTATAGACGATGATCTTAAACTCTTGATCCGTCTTAAAAACGGGAGGAGACGGCAATTTCAACGCACTCGCGATCCTACTATAAAAATTATATGGCAAGAAACGTTTTTCACAATCAAGAAAAAAAAAAATAAATAAAAATTTCCCAATTGAATCCTGGCTGTAAGCCCTTTTGGAAATTATCTAAAATTTTGAAAAAAAAAACACCAGAAGCCAATACCGGTATTGAAAGAGAAAAAAAAATATTACTAACTAATTGCGAAAAAGCTCAAAAACTTGCTATGCAGTTTGAAAGTGCGCACAATTTGAATTTAGGACTTACTAGTCTAATAGAGAATCAAGTTACTCAGGACTTCGAAAATATTCTCAATCAAGAGAACGTTTTCGACAATTCCTGGGTGACTGATTTGAAGAAGTGAGAACTATTATTAAAAAAAATAAAAACTATGAAAGCTCCTGGCGATGATGCAATTTTCTACATCCTCATCAAGAAACTTCCAGAGAGTAGCTTATCATTCTTAGTTGATATATTTAACAAATGTTTTCAATTAGCATATTTTCCTGACAAATGGAGAAATGCTAGGGTTTTTGCAATTTTAAAACCAGACAAAAATCCTGCAGAAGCTTCTAACTATCGTCCAATCAGTTTGCTTTCCTCCATCAGTAAACTTTTTGAAAAGGTCATTTTGAACAGTTTGATGGTCCACATTGACGAAAATTCAATTTTTGCCAATGAACAGTTCGGATTCCGCCATTAACAACATTCGGCCACTCATCAACTTTTACGTGTAACAAATTTAATCCGTTCCAACAAATCTGAAGGCAATTCTACTGGTCTTGCTCTTCTAGACATAGAAAAAGCATTCGACAATGTTTGGCATGAAGACTTGGCCGTAAAATTAAAAAAACTTTAATTTTCCAACATACATTGTTAATATAATTCAAAGTTATCTGTCAAATCGTACACTTCAGGCTAATTATCAGAACTCCAGGTCTGAAAAACTTCCTGAGCTGGTGTCCCTCAAGGCAGCATTTTGGGACCAATATCTATATAAATAAAAATGGAATGGTGTTTGTATGTCACGAAATGGCTTACGAACGGGTCAACGGATTTGAATGATTCTTTCTCAGTTTTGTTCGTCAAGGGTTCCGACGTGTTTGTGTGTAGAAAAATCCCAGGATATTCACCGGGAAAGTTGAAAAAAAAGGACCGCGAACGAAACTGTCATTTTATATGGGGCGATCACAAGTGTTTTTCAACAGCCTCTTTGATGGCAAGACGAAGTTTGCCGGGACCACTAGTTATACAATATTTTTCAAATCTGACTTACCTGAGTTACCTCAGGGATGTCTAAAATCCTTGTTTGCGGATGACACCTCTCCGTCAAAGGACGAAGTCTGCGTGTCATCTGTAGTCGATTGCAAAAAAGTTTGGATATTTTCTCTTCATACTTGCAAAAATGGAAGATTTCTCCTAATGCTTCCAAAACTCAACTAATTATATTGCCACATAAACTAAAAGCTCTTTAGACCTGTTGTCACGATGAGAGGGGTTCCAATAAATTGGTCAGATGAAGTTAAGTATCTAGGGCTCATGTAAGATAAGAATTTAACTTTCAAAAATCACATGGAGGGTATTCAAGCCAAATGTAATACATATGTAAAATGTCTCTATCCCCTTATCAATAGAAAATCAAAACTTTGTCTTAAGAACAAGCTTTTGATATTCAAACAAATTTTCAGGCCAGCCATGTTGTATGCTGTACCAATATGGACATCTGTTGTAAAACCAGGAACAAAGCGCTGCAGAGATTTCAAAATAAAAATTTTGAGAATGATTCTGAAGCTTCCTCTCTGGTATAGTACCGTAAATTCGGGTGAAATTGATCACCGTGTAACTCGATTTTATTTCTTCCTAATGGAACACAAATATCAATGTAACCTGCAGAACGTTGTTTGTCGTAAGTATTGCCAAGTTGTGTGTTGTGATGTTTTTTTTTTGTGTAAAGGAATATTTATTTCTATGAAAATAATGTAAAATTTAAAAACCATGTACGGTGCAGTATTGACAAACATGAATAAACTTCTAGTTTTAGACAAGGATTTGAACATGGTATAATCCTGGAAGTTGGTGAGGATACTTAAGATATATCCCCAAACCAGATTTCATAACCAAAACTCGTACCAATTCGCTCATTTGGTTGAAACAATTGAATTTCTGTTAAATATCAAGAAATTCCCTACGAAATTGCATACATTTAGGCGTTTTCTGCGTAATTCTTAAAATTTAACTATTCATTAATTCTAGAAATATTGAATTGTTAAGAATTTAGCAAGCATATTCGGATTTAGGGAGCTCAAATTTATTATGTAGAATTGTTTTGAAAACTAACAATAATCGCATTGATATGTGATCAATTTCACCCCTAAATGAGATCCCTTGATTTTTTTTTATTTTAGAGATATTTTTCAGCACTAAAATAATATTTGTTAGAAAATTTCGGTAATTGAGCAAATGAGGCTCACCTTCGTACTTGTTTTTCTGCATTCAGTCGTTTGGCATTGTCAACATTATAGAAATCAGATAAGAAAAACCGTGAAAAATGATCAATTTCACCCGAAATTACGGTACCAAAGAGATTAGAATATTCAATGTTGAAACATTGGAACAAATTTCAAATAAAGTAATTAATAATTTCAGGCAAAAATCGTTACAATCTTCTATTGCCACGATTAATGCGTTATATATTTAGGTTAAGTAAATTGAAAACATGTATTTTTTTTTCTTATTAGCAGGTGAAATCAAGTCACCTGTAAAAAATATGAACTGCTACGGCAAATTACAGGGTGGCCACCGAACCGGGAAAAACGGGAAAAGCGGGAAAAAGACGGGAATTTGAATCCATCGGGAAAAAGACGGGAAAAACCGGGAATTCAAGAAGATCACCGGGAAAATCGTTTTTGAACGAACATCTTCAAGCTGTAATCTGCAAACCAACCTCCAAAATAAGTTATAGAAAGTAGTTATGTTTAATGACATTGCCATGAGACATCAGCAATTTTGAACAAGTATCTTTCAAACATCAATGAATTAATTTCTACTATGCTACACCATATTTCTTAAAAATGTTTCACTATTTTCTTAGCAATGTTTCGAAATATTTTTTTGAATTTTTGTTCTCGAACTACCAAGGCTAATATTTTTTTTACCTTTTCTCTAACTTGTTTTACTAGACGTTTTGAACCAAAGTTTAATTACTTATTACGGATTGGCTTAGCACTCTTCTGTAATTGCTGAATACCACAACTAATCTTGAAAACAAGTCTCTATTTATGAAAGCTTTTAATATTTCACTAGTTATCTAATCGACGAAGTTTTAAATATTGGCTCATTTACGATCTTAATAACGATCAAACCATTACAGCTCATATAAAATTTGTAAAATATCCTTACAAAAGGCATTACGAGAGGGTGGGTGGATGTCAAAAATGATAATTTTCAGTGTTATTAAAGTTGTGAGCACTTACTTAGCTTCTACGTGTGTGTGGCCTTGTTTCATTCATATCTTGAAGTTATTTGGTTTATGGAATAAAATTCAAAGGACTAATAGGGTGATCAAAGTATTTTGGACAGACCATTACGCGTATATAATTTGGCCATTTACGGCAAAATAAAATGGATGTAGCCAAATTATATACGCGTAACGCTCTGTCCAAAATACACCCTAATTCAAATAATTTCAATTACCGTAAAGAACTACTTGGGCATCTTGATGATTTACTTAGGCACCTAGGGCTTTTGTTGGCCAAATTATCTCAAACTCCTGTCGTGTTAAGAGTAGAATCTGTTTTATTAGCACAATTAACCATATCTTTCCCATGATAGATAGCTCCAAAGCTCCATTGATTCTCGATGAACGCGAGACAAATCGATTCAGCTACTATACTAAGCCATAATTTTCAGGATAAGATTCTATATAGATTAGAACACTCTGATAGTCAACATATTTCTCCAATAGTGAAACTATTGATAAACAATCAAATTACTATGGAAAACAACTAAACAAATTTAGACCGATTAAAAAAAATGTTGCGATGCTTTTCATAGAAAAGATTTTCGATGTAGAAAAAGTCAATTAAAGTCGTTAGAAAGAATGGATTGAAAACCGGAAAAATTATGTAAAATATACCGGGAAAACCGGGAAAAAAGCGGGAATTTCAAAACCGAAATTTGGTGGCCACCCTGAAATTAAATGTAATATGTTGTTAACGAAATGTCAATAAAATCTTAAATTTGTTTTACCAAATTAGAATGATAGCGTGGTCTAATAACAATAATGTTTGGAATGATACTAAGGGCTTATTCACAAATTTCATAACGCTAAAGGGGGGAGTGGGTGTCCTGAAATTGTTACAACTCATACAAAATTTATAGAATATCAATACAAAAAGCGTTACGAGGGGGTGGGTGGGTGTCAACAATGGCCATTTTCGTCGTTATGAAATTTGTGAATAAACCCTAATCACGGTGTACTATACTAAGAAGGTGATATATTCCGAAAACTGACAGCTACTTGATGATGTTATAACTTGATATCGAGATACGATACAACAAGTTGTGGAAAGTTGACTGTATACCTAAGTCATATCATATGGAAATTGAGACTTTTTCCGATTTTTTAATATTCAAAGAAGTTCGGCATCAAATGCTTAGGTGCATCGCATAAAGGAACGGATGTTAATCCATCAAGTCTGGTCAAATATAGAAATACGACGAGCTGATATCGATTCTTATAAATAGGTTCAAGATAACCAACTTAACAATTTAATCTTATCATACTTGAATTCATTTCAAGTCTGCAGGGTGCATTCGATGCACCCTTACCTAATCGTCTTGATGAGTGGGTCCACTCCACTTCACTTGACTTCCATCGACTCGAAAGCCTGGCATTGTTTTCGTTCAGGACGGGGACAAAGTTCAACACGCTAAACGGATTCCCATAGCAGAGATTGGTTGGCGGTTGCCATCGGCGTCGCACAACGAAAAAAAAAATGTGAAAAAGACAATTACGAACCTAACGAGTAAGGCGATAAGCAGTTCGGGGGAACATTCGCACAAAACTGATTAGATATTGCGGAGGATTTTTGATTTTGGCTAGAAACAAAAGAAATTTAAATTAACCTTGCTTGATCGGAATTTGCGAAGAAAAAAAAACGATTGCGGATTTCGGCGGCGATTAGCAGTGGAAAATTCCAGCTATCTGAGGCATTATCTGATGGACGGATATAGGGTACAGTGAGGTTGGATTATTTTGGATACAACTCCAATGAGTTCTGGCAACACGGCTTCATCTGTCAAATGGATCAAAAGTATCACTAACATACATTAGTAGGCGATGATGCCCATGTCTTCAAAGTTTGCCGTACACTTCCCCGGTCGTGACTTCTAGATCGCATCGCAATCCGAAGTTTAATTGAGACAGGAAAAAAAGAGCAAGAACAATATCAAAACAAAAAACAAAGCGACCTCATCGCCATCAGCGGACGGCATAGGTCGCTTCTTATCAGCAGCCGAATGCCAAGATGTGGCTGCCACTACTGCTGCTGATGGTTTGCTATGTGTTGACGTCGATGACTTATGTAAAGCACTTCAGCCGACTTTCACGTTCCTGCAAGATGGGAAAGGCTCACTCTGCCTGCGCGAAGAAGCGTGCCCTGAATTGCATTGCACAGTGGGAACAAAAATCAAGGAATCAAATAATGACAGTAATAGTAGTTTACGGAACAAGTTGCAGAATGATGATTTTTACAGCACGAGTCGTAAATTTATCCTACGACGAGTGCTGTAAAAATCGAGTTCTGCAAAGAGTTACGTGCAACATTTTTTGCAATTTCGTAGAAGACCACTTGAGGGTATCAGAAATTAAATCGGAATGCATTCACCATCATTTCACAATTTCTGAAAAAATGTTGTGTAATGATTCATTACGCAACTCAAAACAGTTGCGTAATGAAAAAGCGTTGCGTAATGAATCATTACAGCACTGGTTTCAGTTAGGTAATGACTATTCCCGCACTGCATACTTCAGTGCAGGAAAGTAGGCCGTTTCATGACAGATTGGCGTGATGAAAAACAGCCTATTACGATGAGAAATTGCAAAAATATTTTTTTCTAGATTTCGTTCAACATGTACCGTGCTGCATAAATATCCGGACACTTGAGCAGCGTCAAATGATGGAACACTGTTTTCAGTAAGCATTCTTCGTCAATTATTAAAGTAATGTTATGAAACACAAACTTTTATGTCTGATCTTGCTTAAAACGATGAATTTTCCTATAAAATTTATGATTCTATCATGAAAACAGTTAAAAGAATGTAGCATGTGTTGTCCTTAAATCCGGACACCTGGAGCAAGTCATGTCTCTGAATCCGGACACTTTTGTATCGAAAGCCGGACAGCTGTATATTAATGTGAAATATACATAGAAAATAATTAAAAATGGGGATATAATTGAACATCACTTTTCAAATATTCAAGAAATTCACGAAGACGTGGATCTGTGATCCTAATGCTCAATTTTCAAAAGTAAATCACATGTGGACTGTGAGGTATGATGAACTGAATTGCAACTTCTGCGGTTTCAACTGCAACAACCAATCATATACACTTTTTTTCTGCTTTTAACGGCCAATTGCGATGTTCTGGACAGTCAGTACACATTTTGTGAGAATTTAACAATTATTCGATTAGTTTGGATATTTTGTTTTTCACTTACACAAGTAATGATGGGACTGCGATTGAATGTCCGGGTTTTAAACCACAAGTGTGAAATTCCGGACAGTCAGAGTGGAACGAGAACCATTCATTTTCGCTATATTTCCAAACAATGAAATCACTGACCTGTTGAGTTATGATTGTACGCACAATTTAAAAGCAAACACTTCATTAATTGTATCATTCAAACTGTTTTTTTATCCAAGTTATTGTCAACTAAACACTATGAGTGCGTTTGTTGACGCTCTTATCGAAAACACTAGCACATCGAAGAATCGACGTTCAATATTTTGTTTATGTCATAATCCATTATTTAGCAATGACCACTAGATCAAAAATAAAGTAAAATGATCTATAATATTTTTAGAAACATGTATGAATAAAATTTATTATTATAATCATTAACTTTGGCTCAAATTAACGAATAAAATCAAAGTGTCTGGATATTGGTGCTGTCCGGATTTTGATGCATCACGGTATTGTTTTGACAAGAAAATGGGTCTTAAATTAATGTTATTGAAGTAGCAGGCATTTTCAGTTTATTTTACGTATTTTTTTCAAAAAAATTCTGTATATAAAAATTTTATACATATTTTTATTTTCTTTTTTTTTTATTTTCACCTCTCCATTGTAGTTATCCTTGAATAAATTCAGGAAAAAATCTTTGGAGGAATCCTTGAACACTCGAAGAAACTATAAAAGAAGTTCATAAATGAGATCTTCCAGAAATCTTTGAAAAAGTTTATGTTGATCAGTCTATGAACATTTCTAGCAGGCAATCATAGAATTTCAAGAATTCTGTTAGGAACTCGTGGTTAAACTCCCAAAGCAAATCTTCTTGTAATTTCTTGACAGAATTTTAGAATGAATGTCCCAAGAATTCTTTAAAAGATGTGTTTTTTTTCGGAATTGAAGAAGAAGTCACTAGAAAACTCCATTAAAAATAAGAATTATCTTTGAGGAATTTTCCATGTAAAAGTTTCTGAACGAATACGTGGTGGAATTATCAGCAGTATTCTATGAGAATTTTCGAAGGAATCTGGAAAACTTACTGAGTTTTTTGACAAATCCCTGAATATATTTTTCTAATAAAAATAAACCTGAGACACATTTCTAGATTTATCGTCTTCAAGAACTACTTGAAGAACTCAATAAAAAGAATCATTGAGAACTTTATTAAGAAATCCCTGATGGAATCAATGACGGATTTCATTTCACATAGAATCCTTGAAGAAACTAAAGTAGCATATAGAATGTTTTTGCATAAATATTTTAAGAAAGTTCTGTAGAAAATCATAATAAAATTGCTGGAGAAATGCCAAGAAATTTGTTTTCAGGTTTTTGGACGAATACCTGTACGATTTTTTAGAATAATTTGTAAAGCATTCCAAGAATTATAACTGGATTGTTCTCTAAAAAGGCCGCAGGTTTTCCATGAAAAATTGCTGAAATTTATGAATCTCTAGACTCCGGAAAAATATAAGGTATCATATGTGGAATGGTTTGAAGAATCCATAGTTGAATCCACTTTATATCTTAACAGAAATTAATTGGTGAACTTTTGTGCAAAGGCACAGTAGAATTCATAGATATATAAAAAAAAAACTATTGGAGAAATTTAAAATAGTTGAATTGAAATTTCCTAGAATCTGGAATTCCTTGGAAACAGATCTTGAACATATTTCGGAGAAATTCCTGAAGGAATATTTGAACAATTTCTTGGTGAAATTGAATGCGAATTTTTTGATGGAATTCCTGAAGGAATTCGTAAGACGGAAATCCAATATTGATGAAATGATCCTAGAAACTCTTAGAGGAACCTCTGAAATCACTTAAAAAAATCTGGTGGAATCCCTGGCATCATTTCTGAAGAAAATCTTAGAGGTTTCAAAACATGAATATCTGGAGGGTTGACTAGCGAAATTTCTGGAATATGTTTGTCGGAATTATTTCAAGAATATGTTTTTAGTTTTATAAATGAATACCAAGAGAGTTTAAGATGAGTCCATGAAGAAATTATCGGCGGAATCTCTGGGGGCATCCTCAGAATGATTTTAGTTGAAATCCGTGGAGACATTTCAGGAGAAACATCAAATTTTTGAAGAAACCATTTTAAGGATATCTGTAAGAATTCCTAAAGAAATGGCTCAATATTTCCTTAAACATTTTTAAGAATTTTTTTTATCAAATATACGTTAAATGCATCGGCGATGGCAGCGTGGCTCGGCGAAACACAAGTCTAATCTGAGTTTTTGAATGCAAAGTCTAAATCAATAATTATTAAAGTTTTCATAGATGATTGAAGTGAGCAGCAGGCTTGGTTCCAGTGGGAGCGTAAATGCAACAAAAATGATGAAGAATGATGTATACAAATATACAGCAATGACAAAATGTTGGTTTTAACATAAGCTTTAGCTCACTCGATATCGATTTTTGACTGTATTCAGTGATAGTAAACGCTTGCATTGCTTTGATTCAGTACTGGTTTGTGGTTGAATTTTGAAAAATGTTTATTGCAGTTCATAAACCATGTTTTTATTAAAACATAGAAAAATAAATGGGAGCCAAAAAAAAGTTACGTTATATCTAGGTAAAAATTACGTTATATCGAGTTACGTTATAAAGAGGTTATGTTATATCGAGGTATGACTGTATTAGTAAAAAGATGGAGCACATAATGTCAATTACTAAAAGAGCCCGTTTTACTCCACTTTGCCATAAAAGTTCGATTTCTAATACTTGAGAAATTAAAATAGCATCACCCTGTTTTTTGCTGTTGAATAAACTTGCACTAATGTACATTCCCAGATTTGGGAGTATGTACTTAGGTTTGATTTTGTGGACCATGAACATTACAGCACGGATTCATGAAAAAATGGATCCGATAAAAATAGCACATCTCGAGTTTTAATGCAATCAATCAAAAAATATGAATTGCTGTATGAGTTAGGGTTGTTGGACTGAATATCTGCAGTGTGACATGATGGTAAATGACATACATACCTATAATTGAAGCTCCTATAAAGACTGAAAAAACAATCCTCAAGCAAGCAGAAAGAGTCATATGTGTTGTAAACCAGCAGTGTAATATTAAATGAAGGTAGAACAGTCATTTTAAATTATTTTAAAGATCAAACAGTTTAAAAAAAAGAGTAATTATGGTTTTTAACAAAAAGTTAAAATTTGAACAAGTACGATTTGAATTTTATCGCATTGGTTTGGTTGACTGAATATTCAAAATTATTTCCAAAAAAAAAGCCTGTTACGTGATGTTAGAACAGTGAGTTACCGTTTTGATTCAAATTACGGACAGCTTTAAATTCCGGACACTCTACTTTGTATGGGAATGTTTCAAAATTTTCCGTTCAAAGGTTAACAACTTTCAGATTCGTTTTAATAAGCATTTTCCATAGCAATCCACGAAAATTAATTATACGAATTTAGTTTTGACGTTTCTCTAACGGCTGGGGGGTTTCAATATATAATTTTACTATTTGAATTTTGCTTTTCGCGAGCAGTCCGCTATTCGAATCAAAGTGTCCGGAATATGATGCAAAAATGAGTTTGCATCCGAAATAAGAATCATGGAAAAGCAACTAATCTCTATTTATTTTAGAGAATTTAAGCTGCAGAGTCAAAATATTCATTAACTATTCAAAAGTTCATAGGGTTTAAAGCATGATAATGCACAGGTATCGTACAGAACATTTCGATTTATATGCTTTTCGATCGGTTTTACTCCACTGAGGCCTCAAGTGTCCGGAATATGAATCAAAACGGTACCCATTAGTCACATTTTTACAAGGTTATTTTAATTTACAGCGTGCTATACAATCAACACATTTGTGAAATCAAGCACAGGAAATCAATGTTTCATATCTGTGTGTAGCTTAAATTTCCCTTATGTTTGAATCTGAATTTCGACCTTATATATTATTTTACAGAATTAAACGTTTTTCGATGTAGGTGCCGTTTTGGGTCAATTTTCTCCCACTGTGCATAGAATGACCGAACGATCCTTTTCGAAGTGTGTGCGCTCGATCTCGACTTTGACGAGATGGCGTGACTTTTTGGTGATGCATACAGCCAAGTTGGGAGGAACGTGATTGCAGCAAACATCATTTATTGATTGGGAGGGAGTGGTGAAAAGAGATTCCGATTCGGTGATAGATCAAGTCAATACCGAACGTAGAATATTTCCAAATAATTTTGAATACGGTTTATAGAACTAGCTATATGTCAAACAACAAATTGTTTCTTTTAAGGTGAAACATCTCGGAATCCAAAGATGGCCGGCACAATGGCCGACTTCTCCCCCTACTCACGTTTTTCAAAGGCACAAAACTGGAGAAATAGTGGGCAAACGTTCCTGATCTTCTTATTTTAAGCTTTCTGCTAGTGCACAAAGCCAAAATAAAAAGTACACTGTTGTGGGATGCTTCCTTCGCGAGATTTGTGCCTTTGAAGTTTTAGTGCAATATTAGAAGTTGATTCCAAACTGTTTCACCTTAACGTAAATGACCATTCTAAAATATTTTTAGTCCTTAATGGACTCAAGACCCACCAGTCGACAGCCTTTGAACACCATCGACAATTCCAAATTTTTAGCCAGTGCACAGTGGTCCAGGAATCAGTTTTACGCGGAAAGATGCATTTTGAGCTTTAGAATGAAACATTAGACAAAAACGGTCTTCTACAAAGTTGTTTGTATTAGTAAGGTCGTTTGTTTGGTGTTGTAATAAAGAATAATATAATTAATATCATCAAGGTAGGCAGTGACTTAGGAAGACATGACTGAATATGTAAAAGGACTGACATTCAATAAATAACCATCAAACTGAAAAGAAGTTGTTTTCTTCAATGGACATATGCAAGGGTTCACTACTTGACGTTTTAGCGGTGCCGTGTTATTTATGTGACCATGGAAACCAGTGAATTCGGCACCGCCCAAACGTCAAATTCGTGAACTCGTGCATTGGTCCATTCAGAAGTGGGATATCGCCTGAAAATATCGCCTTGTACCCTAGATGTTCTCTACAAGCCAGGAGTCTTCGGATATCTACGAATCGGAAAATTTCGGAAGACAACTTCGTTTTTCGAATCTACATAATTCAGCCGAAGCAAATTATTCTGGATCACTCGTTGGTGTTTTGGACAACAATCGCTTTTCGCTTCAAACAAACGTGAATGAAAGTTCAGGAGAATGTATTCAAACTGAAAAAGCAAGAATGGCTCAAAAACCTACGGAAGAAAAATCTATTCGGATGTTCATTTTAAATGAAGTATTTGGCCTTTTACCAGACTTTTCGGGAAATAGTTATGAAAATTTTGAACATTTTGCGAAGTTGGCACAACAAATCAAACATATTTTCAAGATCAATGATGACATTATGAAGCTTATCGTTTTGAAACATTTGAAAGGGAATGCGCAAATTTGGTCCATGTCACAGACGGATTTAATGAAAATGGATCTCCAGGAATGGTTCAAGAAAATGGAAGAAATTTTTTCGGTGAAGACAAGTTCAATTGAATTATACAAACAGTTGGAATCAAGAAAATGGCGTTTTGGAGAATCCTTTGGTGAATATTGCAGTGAAAAACAAATTTTGGCGTTACCGTTACAGCTCCACGAATCGTCGTTAATTGAGTACCTTATTGAGGGAATTCCTGATCTACAGTAAAGAAATCAGGCAAGAATAAGAAACTTTTCAAGAGTTGCAGATATCAAAAATGCCTTTGCGTTCATCAAAATTCATCAGAGGACCAACTCATCATCTTCCATCATTTGTTATAATTGTCGTCAACCAGGACATATTGCTGCGAGATGTCGTCAAATTTGTCGGAAAAATCCATGGAAGGAGCAAATACATCATAGTCCAAAGCGGATTGAAGCTGTTGATACAACACCTGACAAATCGACTGAGTTAGACGAACAATATAACGGACTTGTAAATTTGCAAATTAGTAATACTGACCAACCTTTAAAAGCTTTATTAGATACAGGAAGTCCTGTTTCTCTGATACATCTTAAACATACAAAACATGAAAAAACTGATGATCACGATAAAACTAAAATCTATAAGGGTATCGGAGGAACACGACTAACCATTTTAGGAAAATTTAATACTAATGGTTATATTCAAAATATTCTTTTTAAGGTAAGCTTTTTGGTCGTTCCTGATTCAACCATGTCGTCGTATGATGCAATTATTGGACGCGATTTAATAATGAAACCTGGGGTTCGAACAATTATTGAGAGAAACCATATAAGTATTTCTAGAACTCCAATCATTGAGAAACTGAATGCTGAACAGCTTGACGAAATGAAACCTATTAATGCGGTCGATGAATCAAACATTTTAGCAAATGTTGGAAATGTAAGTAACGATCAGTTTGTAAAGTTTTTGGATATATTAAAAAGACACTATTTATTTTCCGAGAAGCCTAAGCAGGCTGAAACTAAATAGGATATGAAAATTAATTTGAAAACTGGTACTCAGTTTCATTTTAAGCTTAGAAGATTGTCACATGCCAAAAAAAGTAAAGTAGATAAAAAAATCAAAGAACTTTTGCACGAAAACGTTATTAAAGAGCTATTTGCTAGCCCTATAGTTTTAATACCAAAGAAAGACGGTAATATAAGAATGTGCGTTGATTATCGTAAATTAAATAAAGACACTCATAGAGATAATTATCCTTTACCATTAATTGAAGACATTTTGGACAAATTAAGAAACAAACGAATATTTTCGGTGCTGGATTTAAAATCTGGATTTCATCAAATCAAAATTGCTCCAGAGTGCACTAAATTTACGTCATTTGTTACCCTATCTGGCCAGTATGAATATTTACGCGTACCTTTTGGTCTTTGTAGTGCTCCTGCAGTTTTTCAGATGTTCATAAACAAAATTTTCAAAAAAATTGATTGAAGAAGGAAAACTTTGTGTTTATATTGATGATATTATTATATTTTCTGATACTTTTGAAGAACATTTGGAAATATTGCAATCAGTTTTAGAAATTTTAAGTAAAAATCTTTTAGAGTTGAATTTGGAGAAATGCAGATTTTTATTTGAAGAAATTGATTACTTAGGCTATACGATTAATAAATTTGGTAGACGCCCAAATAAATCGCATATTGAGGCTGTGTCTAATTTTTCTGTTCCAAAAAATGTTAAAGATATTCAAAGATTTTTAGGATTAACGAGTTATTTTAGAAAATTTATAAAAAACTTTGCTACTGTTGCTAGACCGTTATATAATTTATTAAAAAAGGATACAGTATTTTATTTTAGTGATGTACAACTTGACGCTTTTCAAACATTAAAGGAAAGATTAATATCTGCACCTATACTAAATATTTTTAATCCAAATGCTGAAACTCAACTGCACTGTGATGCAAGTTCATATGGATTTGGAGCAATATTGATGCAAAAACAAAAAGATAATAATTTCCATCCCGTTAGCTATTTTAGTAAAAATACAGACAATTTTGAGTCGAAATTACATAGTTTTGAGTTAGAAACTCTTGCAGTAGTTTATGCAATAAAACGTTTCCATGTTTTTTATCTGGGATGAATTTCAAAATACTTACCGATTGCAATGCATTAGCACAAATTTTAATAAAGAAAGAAATTAATCCAAAAATTAGTAGGTGGGCTTTGTTTCTTGAAAATTATGACTACACTTTGGAATATAGAGATGAAGCGCGGATGAAACATGTCGATGCCTTAAGTAGACAAAATATGACAAAAAAATAAAGAAATATTACAAAATATTGATATTAATTTATTAGATACAGAAGATATTGAAAGGAATGTTATTTTGGCTCAAGAGCAAGATGATAAATTGAAAAATATAAAACAGCATCTTGAAAACAGCACTTTTCCAAATTTTGAATTGAGAAATGGTGTTCTTTTCAGAAAGGTTGATGATAAAATGTTATTAGTACCCAAATTAATGATTGATAATATTATTAGAATTTGTCATGATAAAAATGGACATATTGGTACAGATAAAACAATCTTTGAAATAAAAAAGCATTATTGGTTTTCACATATGAGGAAGATTGTTAAGAAATATATTTCAAATTGTTTAAGTTGTATTTTTTATAGTCCGAAGGAAGGTAAGAAAGAAGGATTTTTAAAAACAATTAATAAAGGTAATGAACCATTTAATACAATTCATTTAGATCATTATGGCCCGATCCAACTACAATCTAGTGGAGGGTTTAAGCTCATTTTAGTTGTTGTTGATGCATTTACTAAATATGTTAAACTCTATCCTACAAAAACGACAAACACAGACGAAGTTATTAGAAATCTATCAAATTACATGAATTATTACAACAAACCAGCTAGAATTATTACATTCGTAGAAAGTAATTGCATTGAACATGTAAAAATTGCAGCGTACACTCCAGAAGCAAATGGCTATCGAAATGCTATCGAAATTAATTATTCGATTATCTGAAAGAAATAAGGCAATGGAGATCATTCAAAAAAATCAAATGTATAGTAAATCGGCAACTGATAGAAAACGCAAAAAAGTAACTGAATATAAGGTAGGTGATTTTATTGTCCTTAAAACAGTTTCACCATCAAAATTGTCAGACAAATTCAAGGTCCTTATGTTATCCAAAAAGGTGGTTTACCAAATGATCCGTTATGTAGGTTTACGGATTTCAAGCATCTAGCCTTCCCTTTCATCTGTATGTTTCACCAGGGAATGTGAAACTATGGTTATCTCTTAATAATCTAGGTCTAAATTCAACAAATGAAACAGCCGATGAGGACATCGGTTAATCAGGATGGCCGAAATGTTGTAATAAAGAATAATATAATTAATATCATCAGGTAGGCAGGATTAGGGACTGACTAATAGTAAAGCTGAATCTAATAACACATACTGAAAGAAGTTGATTCTTCATTTGGTGTTACTGAAATTAGGGTGGACCACTTTTCTAGAAATTGTGTACTACTTTTTATTTAGAAATTAATTATCATGTTCAAGTTGTAAACAGGCTGTTAAGTTTCTAGACCCGACCAACGACGAAAGGTCTTCCACGTCACGGACGAAATATATTCAGTCTCACTTCGTCACGTCGCAATGACCTTCACGAGACATTTTAATGTGTTTTGCTATAAATTTCTATATATTTTGAGAATTCGGAAGTTAGTGGTGTGGAGTTCAAGTTCACTCCTTTTTCCAGCGATTAATAACAATCATACTAGTAATGACCTAATTAACAATTTGTTTCCATCACAGCTGTGAAATAAAGAAATTGAAAAATCTCTGTATTGTCGCGTCCGATAGTGAGGAGCACTATGAAATCGCACCACTCTCTATTTATTGACGCTTCCAACCTGGTTGTAAACCAGTTCAATTTCAAGACAACGTTGCCCAAAAAAAGTTTTTTGGGTATCTCTTAAATTGACCGATGCTCTTTTCCTACGGTGACATAGGGTGGTCCGAACAAAACTGGTTTTCTGGCTCTAGAGTTTTCAATTCAAATTTCTCATCAAAGTAGTCTATGAAACACTTTTAGAGCTCTAAAAATGCGTAGTTTGGTGAGTGAAGAAACTCGCTATCTCTTTCCGTTTGGGAGTTATTGTTGTTTTTCTCTCAAAAACATACCTACTTTGATTGTGAATATCTCTGATTGGGGCAAACATAAAAAATATCTTTTGACGGCATTAAAAAGGCAAAATAAAATTGTATATTATATCAAAAAATTACAGATGTGTTATTTTTGTAACTCTAATAAAGCCCTGAAAAACGAAGGATTTTAAGCAGAAAAACTTTAATAACTTTTGAACTAAAATATATATCATCAATATTTTTGCATGAAAATTTGTTTTGTTAAGTTCTTAAAGTCGTTCATAGACCGCTTTGACGAGAAATCTGAAACAAGAAAGATAGGGCTCTAAAACTATTTTGAAGATGTTCATGGTATGTATTTCTTCATTATTTTGCATTTTGAGCATGAAAATAAAATTTTAGACAAAAATGATCTTCTACAAAATTGTTTCTAAAAATGTTAGCTTTCATACTGTGTCTTTTAAAACTAAGGTGGCCCACAATATCCCACAAATCATATATTCAACTTTTTTATTTGCAAAAATTCTTCTATATTCTTAGGCAAAGCGGTAGAACTTGAAATTTTGACCAACGTTGCCAAAAAAAGTTTTTCTGTAGCTCGAAGTTTGTCCAATCTAGAGCATTTTTTTCCTAATCATCGCAGGGTGGTCCAACAAAAATAAGTTTTTCAACTCTAGTTTTTTTAAATATTAGTTTCTCGTCGAAGTCGTCTATGAACGACTTTTAAAACTTAATAAAACGCAAATTTTCATGCAAAAAGATTTATGATATCTATTTTAGTTCAAAAGTTATTGAAGTTTTTGTGATAAAACATATTTGTTTTTAAAGACATTTTATAAGAGTTACAAAAATAACACATCTGTATTTTTTTTATATAAATTACAATTTTATTTTGTCCTTTGAATGTTATCAAAAGATATTTTTTATGTTTGCCCCAATCAGAGATATTCTTAATCAAAGTAGGCATGTTTTTGAGAGAAAAACAACAATAACTCCCAAACGGAAAGAGATAGCGAGTTTCTTCACTCACCAAATTACGCATTTTTTAGAGCTCTAAAAGTGTTTCATAGACTACTTTGATGAGAAATTTGAATTGAAAACTCTAGAGCCAGAAAACCAGTTTTGTTCGGACCTCTAGAGGTGTCCACGAAACTTTGAAATCTAGAATGACTCCAACGTACTTTACTTAACACCTGTACTCCCAACCCCCCTCAGAGAGTCGGAAGTGCAACTTTGACCATGCATATCTTTCTAGTTTTCGATGCGATTTTCAAACAATTTTCAGCAATGGTACCGAACACTATTCAAGATTGATGTTCATCTTTGGGTTTTTGAAATAGATGCGTCTACCCAAAGTTATTCAGCAAAAGGCACTTCCTAGTTTTTTTTTTCACAAATTCAACAATGCAGCAAAAGTCAAAGCGATGACATCTAGTTTTTTCGACATCAATTTGCTTGATTGAGTGTAATAAACATCTTTGAGCAGAAATTCAAATTTTTGGTTGCACACAAAATTTATTTAACCCAAAACATTACGAAAAACCCTATTTTTGGACCCGTTTGCCTGTAACTCAAAATTAAAAACGATGACATATAGTTTTTCGACATTAAGGCGAAGTAGGCTGTCATTGAAATTTGTACGCGTTGTTGATGATTGTTACTAATAAATCTCACGATTTCGAATCAAAGAAAATCAGTTGGTTTTGCACTGACACAGCTGAAAAAGTATCAGCATACTTTATGCATGTTAGCGCGTACAGTGATACATTTTCAAGTCAATATAAACTATCAATACTGAGTTTTATCACTTTGAAATGCAAGCTGTCATCATTGTTGTCAAAACGAATGACGGGCTACTTCGCCTTAAATTGATTGTGAAAGTCAAGTGAACATGTTCGAGTAAGAAAATGAATTTCCGATAACACTCAAAATTTGTTTTACCCAGAAAACCACACAAAAATGTATTTCTTGAGCTTTTTTGTCTGTAAATCAAAATTAAAGGCTATGACACATGTAGTTTTTTCGACACGAAGTTACTTGCAGAGGTCAAGTGAATATTGTAAAGTAGAAAACAAAATTTTGACTACACTCAAAATTGTTTTTACTTACAAAACAACATAACCAACTTATTTTCCGAGTTTGTTCGTCTGTAAATTAAAAACAAGAGAACATTTTTGAACACAGGGACGAAAATACTCAATCTACCCTCGCCTACATTGATACTTGCTGGGTAGAATCTTCGATGATTTTTATTTGTTTTTATCCTCACCTTGACAACACAACACAGATTGGCAAAGCGCTTGCGCAAGATTGTCAGTTTCCTTTTAACCTGCTGCTACTCAACCGCTTTTTGATAATCAGAAGTAAAAAATGATATTCATTCTAACCAGCTTGACTTTTTTACATTCCGCTTCGGGAAGTTGTAATTTTTGCACGAGGCACACTAAAGACGCGTCAATATAATCCATTCCATGCATCGGATCCTTCATTATCCGTATAGCAGCATATTTTTTAAATAATTTGAACCTCATTGATAATCAATTTTCTAAAATTGATACTCTTCTGCTTCTGATAATCAAAAACACCAACGACATACGGGCATCGTTGTTTGTTTTGCCCATCTACTTTTGTGCCATCTTCATTGGTACAATCATATTGGTGGTGGTGCGGTTACTTTGATGGTGGCATAAATTCAGTGAATTGAGTATAGTGGGCATGATTTTTTTCATCCCTGTTTGAACAGAAATTGAAATTTTTTATTACGCTTAAAATTTCTTCTACTCAAAATTTTACGAAAAAACCCTATTTTTTTGGACCCATTTGCCTGTAACTCAAAATTCAAAGCGATGAAATATAGTTTTTTCGACAGTAAATTGATTGTGAAAGTCAAGTGAACATGTTTTAGTAAGAAAATGAATTTCCGATAATACTCAAAAATTATTTTCCCCAGGAACCACACGAAACAAGTATTTCTTGAGCCTTTTCGTCAGTAAATTAAAATTGAAGGCTTCTTCTTCTTTCTGGCATTACGTCCCCACTGGGACAGAGCCTGCTTCTCAGCTTAGTGTTCTTATGAGCACTTCCACAGTTATTAACTGAGAGCTTACTGTGCCAATGACCATTTTTGCATGCTTATATCGTGTGGCAGGTACGAAGATACTCTATGCCCTGGGAAGTCGAGAAAATTTCCAACCCGAAAAGATCCTCGACCGGCGGGATTCGAACCCACGACCCTCAGCTTGGTCATGCTGAATAGCTGCGCGTTAACCGCTACGGCTATCTGGGCCCCCAAAATTGAAGGCTATGACATGTAATTTTCTCGACACGAATGTACTTCCAGAGGTCAAGTAAATATTGTAGAGTAGAAAGATATTTTTTGACTACACTCGAAATTTTTTTTTACCTACAAAACAACATAAACAACTTATTTCCCGAGTTTGTTTGTCTGTAAATAAAAACTCAAGGCTACGACATGTAGTTTGTTCGGCATTAATTTACTTGTAGAAGCTAACTGAACATTTATAAGCTGAAATTGAAATTTTTGATTACACTCAAAACTTTTTTTAACTAAAATGTTACGAAGAATCCTATTTTTTTTTAACCCGTTTGTCTGTAACTCAAAACTCAAAGCGATGACATACAGTTTTTTCGACATGAAATCGATTGTGAAAGTCAAGTGAACATGTTTTAGTAAAAAAATAATTTCCGATAACACCTAAAAATTTATTTTACATAGAAAACCACACGAAAAAAATTTAGGCGATAACGTGTAGTTTTTCCGTAATGAATTTGATTGTAGAAGTCAATGGAATATATTGGAGTAGAAAAAGCAAGTTTTGTTTGCACTTAAAAATTTCACTTAGAAAATTACACAAAAACGTATTCCCAGAACTAGATCGTTTGTAAATCAACATTGAAGAAAATTGATTTTCAAAAGATATTGCTTGCCGACAAAAACTTCACGTCAAATTTCTCTTCAATCTGAAAATAATCGGCTGCGCCGCTATCAAACCGCGATTAGAGTTGTTCAGTGAGGTTACTTTTAAGCATGCAATTTAATTGACTTACCATAAAACGATTGACGTTTTTATTATCTCTGTGTTTAATCAGTAAAGGATTAACATATCTAGGGCCTGCAGCAGGATGCTTTCTAGAGAATTGAACTTTATTTTCATGCGAGTCTCTAAAAAGTCTCTATTTTTGTTTAAAGGTAGGTCTCTAATGTTTTTAACGAAATGGTCTCATCAAATCTGTGCTCCCCAGTCGTTTTCTATAGCTAAGCTGCATGTCTGAGCAAAATTAAAAAAAAATCGCAGGGCCATTGAAGTTACGCCGTTTTGATTGCAAAATGTCCACAAATTTAAAGGAAATCTGAAATATTTGAACGGATTTTTATTTGGATTTTGCATAGGCTCAAGTGCTATAAGGCATCACGGAGCCAATTTCATCATGTAACCAAATTAGTTCTTATACAACAATATTCAGGATAGTTTGGTGAAGCAATGAACTCACAATCTAGGTTATTTAGCATGCAATTCATGTTGTATATCGAAGCACAAGTTGACGTCAAAGAATACTTTTGGACTTGTGTTTTCGGTTATGGGTAGCAGGGTAATAAAATGAAATTAACGATGTAGAAAGTAGCGGTACAAATGGAAAAAAACGAATTATAGAACATCCGTTATTATGTTGTTTTATTGAATATGAAATCGTAGCATTTACAGAGTATAATCTATATAAATAAAAATGGAATGGTGTTTGTATGTCATGAAATAACTTACGAACGGGTCTACGGATTTGGATGATTCTTTCTCCGCTTTGATCGACAAGGGTTCCGACGTGTTTGTGTGTATCAAAATACAAGGATATGTACCAGAAAAGTCGAAAAAACGGACATTAACGAAACTGTTATTTTGTATGGGGTGATTCAAATCGATTTCCAACAGCCTACTTGATGGCAAGACGAAGTTTGCCGGGACCACTAGTATCAAATATTTGTCTTTGTCCTATGACCAGTATGTTTAGCAAAGTATGATTTATTTTCGTTTGTCTTTACTGATTATAGCAGCGAATAAATGAAAGTTTAAAGATAAGTCATCAGTTTGTGCAGGATTCAAATCCTGTTATGGTAGATAGATTAGCAGGTAACCAACACGGCTACAGAACAATTCAAGATTTTCTGGTAACAAAAATGGTAAGTTAAGTATTTTTTTAAATTATACCCCTCTGAATTCCAATACCCCGAATACCAGTTCCTAGAATGGCTTTACTTTGAATTCCATTATCACAGGGCAATGTCATTCAAGGTAATTCTAAATTCGGGACAACAGTATTCAGCATAATGATGCGTTCACGGTGATGACTCTCTGGTTAATAACATTCGAGGAAATTAAATTCGTAGCTTGAAAAGATTTTACTTTTCAAGAGAGTTTTGATTTGAGTAATGATATTTAAAGAAAACATGTGAAATTAAACTCTGCAGGTATTATGATTTCATCAATGAATCCAAACATTACACTGTGGAACACGGTTTTGTCTCAAGCACCAAAATACCGACATTTACTTAATTAAGGATTGCTGAATCCATTGCCATTTTCAGAAATATCATAGCACGTCTAGTTTTTGAGATATTGGCTATTAAAAATGCTAAATTTGACTATTTCAGCAAACTTGCATGCAAGTTTACCAGCTTGTATGGCAATTTATTTGCTTAATTTGCCTCAGAACTCAAACTCCATGTGTATAACAATGCATATAAACAAAGTTTGTAATACTTCCGATGCTCAAAAGTTATTTTTTGTTGGTTTAGAAAAGTATTGTATTTTGCCATATAAGAGAAACGAAGAATTTTGTATAGAGATTGCAAGCATGCTGAAAAAATTGATTTAATCTAAATTTATGCTTGAAATTTCAACCAAATTCTATCTGAAATTAAAGTTAAAGTCCTATTTTGCAGGCTTGGTGGATTAGATCCCAAAATTTTTTGATAAATCATTGTTTAATTTTTATGTAATCATCAATGAAACTAGTGTTTTATGCAACTTTGGCGACCTGTTGCTAAAAATTGTGACGTGCTGGAATATTTCTGAGAACGGCATCAGCTTCAGCAGCCCCAAATCTACTACAGACACATAATTTGATCCTTGAGACATGCAAAAATGTCATTTTTGTTCCGCTGTGTTACCGAATATTTAAAAAAATCCTACTTTTCTTAAGCGTATTTCAAGCATTGAGGCTTACTCTTCACGAGTTGGCTTGATAATGGGTTGATTGATTTATACAATTCTTTCACTATTGTATTCATCCAGTAAGATTCCAGGATGTTTGTGTGATCGAAAAGACCGGCCCCAGGTAGAATTATTGATTTGTGAAAAATCTAAATGTTGTAATGTATGCTACAAATGATCACAAAAGTATTTAAGGTGGTCTAGAGTGCCATAGTTTGGTCAAAAATACTTTACTCAGCATTTGAGATTTAAGTTCTGAGGCAGCTCAACGTTAGCCAGAACAGCCAGGGGCAGCTTGTTGGGTTATAACAATATTTTATGACTTTTGATAACAGTACAAAATTGGCTCCGAAATGCCTTATATTGCTTGAGCCAACGAAAAATCTGGCAATTGTGAAAGACTTTAACGGCATGTAAGTGCAATGTGTCATTGAAAACATTTGACCGGTATTAGAATGCCTAATTAATCTATTTAAAATTAGTGATTTTAATAGTCATACTTCAAAAAGGGCGTAACTTAAAATTTCGACATTCTTCTCATTCAAAACTCGGCCCAGAGATTACATATTACTAAAAACACCATCTTTGAACCAAATTTTGATGGTTTATTTCTTCTGATGATCACGGCCAATAAAACTCCGTTTCAATATCTTAGATTTCCTTTGAATTTGAGGACTCATACAATCAAAAGGGCGTAACTTGAAAACTACGATTTTTTTTTTTAATTTTGCCCAGGCATGCACTACCGTTATACGCATAATTGTCCCATGTTACTTTTTGTGCATTTTGACTTTTTTTTCATCAAACAGTTTATTTTTACGTATAGTTTTAGAAAACATTTACCAAAAATTAACTTTGTTCGGAAACTCAATGAAAAGCTAGCCAAGTCAATTTGTCCCATTGATGAATTTCCACGCATAACTGTCGCACTACTGTATTTCTACGCATAACTGTCACACTATACAATTCGCTGCGCTGATCTCGAACAAAATATTCAGTTGGCAGTTTTTATTTAGCTGAAGTTTGGGAAAATCGTTTTGAATATCTTCTTACGTTGGCTTTACATCCCATGTGGAACACAACCTGTTTTATGTGTTTGTATTATCGGGATGCATTCATCATTCATGCGAGCCGAACGTCAATTTTGATTGAAATTTTCAATATCAAAATATTATTTCCCATCCGTTTTTCAATTAATTTTAATTGAATTTTCAGGGTCAATCACAAAATTCTTCTAGTTTTTGGAACCGCGGTTTTCGATTAGAAATTTACCGTAATTTTGAATTCATCGCGGGGAGCACTGAAGTAATCCCACTTGAAGAATCAGTAACCACTTCAATTTCGAGTCCATGGCTTGCGACAAATCAACTTCATGATTTAGTAAACCAAATCTAAATAAAAATGGTTGGACCATCATGCTGGGTTGTTCCGAATACCGGTTCACTGGTAGAAGTGGCCATCATATTGGCGAATCTGAATCCTGGCTTGCGACATATCAATTTTCACTAAAGGTGTATTTGAATGACTTGACCACATGTCGGATTGTTCCGAAATCCTGGTTTCCTGGGGGAAATGGCCACTAAATTGTCGGTTCTGAAACTTATTTCCCAAACTTGATGAATTTGCAAATCAAGTCAAAAGAAGAATAGTTCAAGAGGTTTTGGATGACCTGGTTATTCTGGATAACTGGTTCTTCGGTGCAAGTGGCAAATATGTTGGCGGTTCATAAACTTAATTTGCGATGATTTTGTAAACCAAGTCCAAAGAAATGTAAAATCTGGTGAATATTTGTGTCTTGAATTTTGAGATGAATATTTACTCCGCTAAATAACCTTGAATTCGCCGATGAGTTTCTGTCAAGCCTGCAGCTGGAAGTGTCGATATAGGAATTTATTACATCATATAAACTCTCTAACTTACTCATCCACTCTTTCTTTCACTAACTCATACATTTTCTCATTATCACACAAACAGAAAACTTTGCTTTCCATCCCAAACTATAAAATCGTATTTATTCACTTCCCTACACGTGGCTCCGTTTGGCACATGTTACTTGAGCCTTCATTAGGTGCCTTAACATAGTCTTGAGGATATACGTCCTCTACATTCGGCACTATATATACATAGGAACGGTCATCTACAGCAGTATGCTTAGCACATAATTGATCACTACTATCTGTGGGACTGTTATGCGTAGAAATTCACCAAAAACCCTATATTTCTAGGCATAACAGTCCCACTATGAATTTCGTAGCTAAATTTACATTTTTCCCATAACACAAACTCTTGACTCTAATGAACACGCTATTCTTTATACTACTGTAAAGATTTTAATCTAATTTACCACACACCTGGTCAATACGAGGCCTAAATGTGTTAACATCTTTAAACGCGTTTTTCTCGATTGCGTAGTTTGGAACATGGGACAATTATGCGTATAACGGCAGTGCAGCTTAACTATAGAAAACGACTAGTGAGCACAGATTTGATGGAGATTTTTTTGATAATAACGGTCAGGGGAGCACCGTGTCCTTATCTTGCTTGCAGATGATAAAGATGCAAAATTTCTTCTCATTTTTCTCAAGAATTACCCTAGTGGTTTCTCCAGGGATTTCATGTAAAGACTATCAGGAATTAAAACAGGGTTCTATCCAAAAATTCTTCTACCAATTCTTATAGTAATGTTTCGAAGGATTCTTAAAGTAATTTCTCTAGAATTTACTTCAGGAAATCCTTGAGCACTTCAACAATACTACCTCCAGTATTTTTTTCAGGGATTACTTTAACCCCTCTACCGGCAGTTTCATTTTTTACCCAAAAAAAAATATTCAAATCGCGATAACTTTTTTGTTTCTTGGTATTTTTGCACCAGTTTTTCACAAGCTCTCAAAAAACTCTTAGTTTTAGAATATGTGTCGATATAGATTATTGGACATCTGGAACCAGAGATATTCCAGAATTCCTTGAGCAAGCGACGCGTAGCCATAACCCACGTGAATATTTGAGGCTACAAAACGTTTATCACATTCGGATATTCACTCCTTCTAGGAACAATACAATAATGTGAGTATGTTGTGAAAAAATTAAACCATTTGATGGAACCGTCTATGAGTAATTCGCATTTATGTTTCTGGTACCACGCTGGTCAAATGAAGATCTTGAAAACTTCAAAAAACCTCATATCGTAATTTTCAGATTTCTCCAAAAATACTGAACCGATTTGCATGATTTTTTCAGAGTAGAAAACCCGCAAAGGTTAATTCCAGATTTTTTTGTAGCATTTGTTCAAGGATTTTTTTCCATTAAACTCGACAAGAATTTCTACGCCGATTATTTAAAAAAATGCTCAAAAAATTCCTCGAGGGGTTATTCGAGTGAATCTATTAGGAACATTTTAAATAATTCCTTTCATTCGACTTGTGTTCCATTATTAAATTCTCTGAGTTTTTTTAAAGAATTTCTCCAGTATTTCATCCAAGAATTACTGGAGTTCTTCCGAACATTTTTCAATGAATTCCTTTACAAAATCCTGCGGAATATTCTCCACAGATTCAATTTGTTTTCTTTTTTTCAATTATCTAGAAAAATCTAGAAAATCTTATAAAATTTCCTCAAGAGTGAGTTATTCTAGAAATCCTTATTCATCAAAGGTGACTTAAGAACTTACACAAGTTTTAACAGAAGTTAAGTTACCCTAAGATTTGCTTTAGAAATTTGTAACGATTTTTTTTCAACAATTTCTCAGCTTTATGGAAAATGTAATTCACATTTCGTTGGACAAAAACATTGAAAACTCCTGGGAGAACGTTTGATTTTTTTAAACTTCCTTGAGAAATCTTTTAGAAACTTAAGGAGTAATCTTTGGAGTAATTCCTGGAGGTATCCTTAGAGAAATTTCTAGTTAAAATCTTAAAGAAATTCTGAAGGAGAATTTTATAGCAAATCCTGAGAAATCCTTGTGGACATCTGGAGCAGTTTAAGGTTGAATATTCCAACATGGAGGATGTTCTAGAGAAAAACTATGAGAGAATCACTGGATAAAATCCTTGAAGACCAAGGGCTTTCTTGAAAAAAATATAAGCAATAATGTATATGAAGGACTTCCTGTTGGAATCCTTATGGTATTGTTTGTGATATTTTTGGAGAAATCCAGGTTTGGTTTTGAGATATCCAAAATATTTTTTTTAGAAATCCCTTAGGAAAATGCTTGGAAAGATTTCATGAGAAATAATCACTAAACTACTGAAGAGAAAAGAAAATCTTTCGAATTCTCTGAGAAATGTCTGGTTGTATCAAACTCTATTCTTCTGGTTACTGTTAGGTTTCGTTATGTTTTTTGATTACTTTTGGGTCTCTTCTTGGTCTTATTTTGGTTCCTGTTCAGTCTCTTTTCTCAGGAAAGAGTTTTTTGAATTTCCTATTTTCAAGACACTCAGTCGCTACCATAACAGCTTTATGTATAATTTTTAATAGTGTTAGAAAATATTTGATTTCAGAAAAAACAATTTTGGAAATTATTCTGTTATTCATCAATTATGATCAGCCCTCTTTTTTCCACAACTTTATTCGACTTCACGAAAAAATCGTTTATAAAAAAAATGCTTGAACAAAGAGGGTTGAACATGCGCTAAATTATTCGAAACCAATGCAATAAAAATTACTTGTTTTCAATATTGTAGCAGTTAATTAAGTGGGTTAATCGAATGTGTATAGAATCATATTCATGTAACTATTGCATTGTATTTATCTGAAAATCAATGGAGAGCACTGGAGCTACCATTGGGACGGAAGGGTTTAATTTAGATCTCTTGAACATTTTCGAATGAAATAGATTCATTTATCTTCATTTTATTTATATGTTATAAAAGTCGAACGGGATAAACCGGGGACTTGATAATCCGTGTTTCCATTATCGGAAAGAAATGGATCGAGGGATCCAAAAGTTTTACAAATCATTTATATTAATTTAGATGGGATAAGGTATTCAAATATGTAGCTGATAACTTTTGTAACAATTGTTAACACGATTCAATCAATTTGAGATATTTTAAAGAAATATAAGGGAATTTCATTTCTGTTAAAGAGTATACACCCTGGATAAAACTCCCCCCTTTGAGCTCCCGTAAAAACTAGATTTCATAATCGCTGCTTGACGTGCAAGATGCCGAGAAGAGATGTCGGTTTGCATTTGATGTATTACGTATTCATTGTAGGTAGCCCATGAAGTGCAGCTTCCAAAATGGCATCAAACGATATGAAAAGCAACTTCGATATATAAGAAATATACCAAATACTACCAAACAATATTGATCTAAAGCGCATGCTTTTTCGATATCGTATTTCATAGTGTAGTTTTGGTTATATTACGGGTGTTCGACCATTTGGCCGAATGCCGTTTGGCCGAACGCCATTTGGCAGAATGTCATTTGGCCAAATGGGTCGTTTGGCCGAATCAAGAACGAAACAAAAACTTTTTTCAACGCCGATGTGTAGGATTCATCAGTGTGGCCCAATAACTGATCTGCTAGTTAACTTTATGATGTGGCGGGACGTTATATTTGTCTCTATATAAGTGATCCAAGAGAATACATATAACTATCCGTTCACTCAGGACGAAGTTCTGAACGCGCGTCAAGACTCTGAGCTTATGGCTGGTTCGTCTCTGGGTTATCAACGGTGTGCTAGGGTTTGAAATGTTTTTGACAATTTAATAAGAAATGTTTCCTTCTTTTAAACATAGGCTATTCTCTCAACTTGTACTGGTAATAATTTAGCTTATATTTTAATTGCAAATTTTACCTTCTTTAAATAATCGTCAGTTCTTTATAGTTATACTGATATAACAATTCGTCCCCTTAATGCTACAACTAGATAACTCGAAAATCAAAATTTTGAGATGTGCAAATTTGTAACTGTGACCGTTTTACAAGGTGATGGTTATTCGCAGAGAATATGATTGGAAAATAAACTTCAAGTTATGTATATTGAATCACACGCTTATGAGCTGTAGATATTTTTCAGATCTAATTGAGAATAATATTTTGACATATTGAAGTCAAAAATATCAAATTTCGAGTTATCTAGTTAAAGCATCAAGGGGGCGAATTATTCGCATTACACTATCTTAAATTTTTAGAAGATTATAGGCTGTTTTTTCATATTTTAATATTTTGGGGCCGTCCATAAATGACGTAGCATTTTTTCACTGATTTTTTACACCCCCCTCCCCCCTCGTAGCACTTTGTCACAAATGCTGATACCCCCCCTTGGAAAATACGTAGCATTTCAAGCAACCCCCCCTATATTTTTTTTATTTATTTTCCTTAGCAATTGGGTTAAAAAATTGGAATTCAAAAGTTCAATACAGATTTTGATATTAATTACTGACTGAAACGTAAGGATAATCTAACGAATAAATGTTTGATTTGCAGTAGCGCTCGAAAGTAATATGGAAAACAGTTTTAAATCAATTCTCCTGTTTAAGTTGTTGGCTAAATCTTATTACTTTTGCTGTTGTTACCATGAAAAATTAGTTTACAGCTGAAAATATAGAAAAAATTAAAAATCTTTGATTGGATTAATGAAGCTAACAGTAACGAGTTAGAGTTCAATCGTACAATAGATGTTATAATATGTTGAAAAGAAATTTAATTATTTTAGAGAATTGTTTTTTAATTATTTGTTGTTAGGAAATAGATTTTAATGAAAATTATCAAGATAGGATATATTTGATTTGAAATGGATATTCGTCATTATCATCCAAATGCCAATCCATTTAGCAATCAGGTGCCAGATGTAGAAAAGATTACACTTGTAATATTTGAAATGTTCAGAAAATCTTAGCGATAATTGTACAAGTTATTCAACTTTATTGATATTTTAGCTTAACTTCATTATCGTTCCCCATACTGAAAAAATCCTACACAAACTATAACGAAACAAATAAATACTAAAAATAATCTTTCTTCAAATTACCGAGTTGTTAAGAAAATTGAATGATAAAACAATTTCGATAACAATCGAATCTGTCGTCCAGGCTTTTCTATCAAGTTTTATTCAGGCTATTCCATCAAGAGCATTGATATATCAAAACAAATCGATGAGTTGATTGGGTGGAGATCTTCTGCAACATTGAGAGCATAATTCACGGAATGAATATCTTGTTTTAATATAATATTTGATAAAACGAACATATGTTTTTTAAAGAAATATGCTCTAACAGAAAATATGAATTAAACAAACAATGTTTTCCAAGTTGTTAAAGCCTTGATTTTTAATTAATTTATCTATCTTTAATCTTTATTTATAAATAAATTTATTATTACATGAATATAATGTTCACAAAATTATTTAAAGCATAAAAAAATCTGTTTGATTGCACTACAGAAAATATAAAATTTCTTACATTTTTTCCAATCTTGTCATATGAATGTTTTGAAGCTGAATCATCACTTTAGAACCCAATTTTATAAGTCAAACAATGAAAAAAGAAGTTTCATAAAAAATAATTGTATGTCATTTTTTCAGCGCCTTTTATTTTACCGACGTGATTCAAAATGCTACGTCCACTAGCTGGGACCCCCCCTCCCCCTCGTCACACATCGTCACAAATTCGCGAAGCCCCCCCTCCCCCCTAAAAAGCTACGTCATTTATGGACGACCCCTTTCCATAGTTAATGGAAATAAGGCTTGTTATACGTTCATAGAGTCTTATTAAAAATGAGACTCGGTGAAAACTTACGTTAAAGAAGCTAACTGTTTCTTCGTTGTAAAAAGAAGAAGCCAAACTTGTGATTGCTAGAAATTATTTAATTTAAAAGAATTCAAAAAAATAATAATCAGAGAGATTGAAGAACCTATGCTAGCAGCTATTACTGGCAGAGAAGTAAATAATTGCTTACATTTTGACTGTTCTTGTTTCAGCATTGACTGTTCCATGAACTAACACTAAGAGCTGCATATCAATAATGATTTATCCTTTTTTAAGAATAAACTATTCTTTGGAATTCAGCTTTGAAATTCATTACAAATGTATGCTAACTGTAGTTCAGTATTGTTTTCAATTTCGGCATTCGGCCAAATGGCGTTCGGCCAAATGACCCGTAACTATATTACGTTAGCGATGCTGCCGAAATCATTGTCGGGTACATGGAAAGAAGTTCAAAAAACGATTGGTTTGACGAGATGTGCCAGGAGGTTTTGGTCGAGAAGAATGCTGCGCGGAATGCAGCATGTCACGCGGAAAAACGTGGAACAATATAGACTAATGCCGAAACAACAAGCCCGCCTATTCCGGTAGGTACAAAAAGCACCGGCCAAGAAATAGAGTTGCTGTACCGTTCTTAAGAAAGGTGGAAATTCCGTCAGAAGTTCGAACGCATACCGCAAAGGCTTCATACCGCGAGCTGAAATGTGCAGGGATAAGGATGGGAGGATCTTGACGTACAGACGCGAGGTATCGAAAGGTACACTATGATGAATACTTAAATGGCGCAGAGAACACAGGCACATAGGGTCAGGACAGCAAAGGCGATGTCTACGTCAGCACAGTGGAAACCAACCAGCTCCCACGGTGGGGATGCTATTCAATAGCTCAAAAACAACAAGGCCGCAGGCAAGGAGAATCTGGGAAACGGAACAGCTACCGGTGGAGTGGAAGCAAGGCGTTATATGCCCTATCTATAAATAGGGCGAGAAACGTGAGTGTGAAAATGATCGTGCAATCACTACTCTAAACGCCGCCTACAATGCGCTATCCCAGCTTATCTTCCGTCGTCTATCACCAATTGCAAACAAGTTAGTGGGAAGTCAAGCAGATTTCATCGACGGCCGCTCGACAACGGACAAGATCTCCAGTTCGTTCAGACTCCGCCGGAGAATACGACAAGATGATGAACTTTCGAGCATGCTGTTCAACATTGCGCTTGAAGGTGTCATGCGGAGAGCCGGACTTAACAGTCGAGGCACGTTTTTCACGAGATCCGGACAATTTGTTTGCTTCGCGGACAACATGGATATTATTGAGAGAAAATTTGAACCGGTGGCAGATTTGTTCACCCGCCTCAAACGCGAAGCTTCTATCGGGTCGGGCTAATGGTGAATGTGTCGAAAACAAAGTACATGCTGGTAGGCGGAACCGAGCGCGACAGGGCCTGCCTAGGAAGCAGTGTCACGATAGACGGGGATACCTTCGAGGTGGTCGAAGAGTTCGCATATCTCGGATCCTTGCTGACAGCTTACAACAATGTTAGTCGTGAGCTACGAAGGCACATCATCAGTAGAAGTCGTCCCTACTATGGGCTCCAGAAGAAATTGCTGTCGAAAAAGATTCACCCCGCACCAAATGCACAATGTACAAAACGCTCATAAGACCGGTAGTCCTCTACTGGCATGAGACGTGGACTATGCTCGAGGAGCACTTGCAAGCTCTTGGGGTTTTCGAACGCAGAGTGCCAATGACAATCTTCGGCGGCGTGCATGAGAACGGTGTGACGAGCTGAGGCGCTGCGAGCTAGGTGGATTGACCAAGTGCACCAGGATTGATGGAGAGAACCGCTGAATTAGCGAAATATTGTTAGCGAGGTTTTATCAAGTTAATTGATGTAAAACCAAATAAATAAATAAATCCTTTTGGATGAAACTTTCAAGTCGACACGTTTGCTAACAGAGATTCAATGCAATTTTAAATCATGTTTCTAAAAAAAACAATTTGTAATTTGAAAATAGTTTTTTTTTACTTTCCGTAATTTCTTCTACGTCTAGAATTCATGATTTTCATTTTAGTTAGGCCTCCATTCTTAGTGAATCGATTTAGTTCTAGATTGTTGTGAATTTGCATCACAATCATGCTCTCAGAACATTCGATTCAGCCTCTCATGTACGTAGAACCTGCTGTATTCTCAACCACCATTCATGAACCATCTCAAAAGTAAACCCCATAATAGTAGTGCATTCGATCTGTGCAATTTAAGGTTGTGATAAAAATAGTACCCATCTCAACAATAACCCGAACCGAAGAGAGCGGCAAAAGGGGGAACTCTCCACACCGTTTATTGCCATATACCAACAATAACATATCAGAGAGAATGCACTCAATTCGACGACAGCGACAACGAAGACGATGACCGCGATCAGAGTGAAGAAACTGCGCGTCTCGCTCGAACGGATAGTCGTCTGTGAAAATGTTTATGTTTATGTTTAAGTTTATGTAGGGTAGCGTACGACTTTGTCCGGATTCGTTCCCCGGGGTCATGTCTGTAAGGTCACATTTCCTGGATGACAAACGTGAGATGTTCCTTCACAGGAATGTTGATCATTTTTCATAAAACAAAAAGATCTCGCTTTTAAAAACCTACTGACGAGAATAGAAACACTGAGTGACGAAGCCCTAACTTATGTACGACGAACGCAACGCACAAGAAATGTGTCAACGCAAAGTGCCCAAGTACAAATGCCGGCCGGTCGAAATCCGTTTCAAACTCAAAGTGCAAATCAGACAAAACGAGTAGCGATTGCTTACATATGCTTTCTTAATAGGTAGTATATAAATAAGTAGCTTATTCATCAATTGCTGACTGCAATCGGTTGTACCCTGACTACCGAGTGCTTAACGCAACTGCAATCTGGCTGCAATCCGTTGGACATGTACTTCTAAGTACGTATACCAACTGACGACCGAGGAAATGTCGCATCGCTTGAGAGGATCAGCTCAGGTAGTTAGTATGCTCATCGAACCATGTCCGTCTCTCGTGCGATCTTGTCTTAGTAGTGGCTTAAGTAAGAAGAAAAGCAGATGATCAGACAGTATTGTCTATTTTCTATTCGGACTACAAAATAATCGATTGAATAACATAACCTCGGTGGCAACTCCACCACGGGGTGAAATTATTCAAATTTGCGGGCTAGTGGCTCCTTGGATAGGCCTACCTCTATCTTTACATGCAACCATGTACTTCGTTTTGGTAGAATTAATGGTCAGGCCTATCATCGCTGATTCCCCCTTCAGAGGTACAAAGGCATCCTCCACTGCGATCGATTACAACAAGGTCGGTATCGTCCGCAATGCCAAAGGAACATGTGCGACCGTGTGCTGATAGTATCGTTTCTGTACACGTCACATCTCCTTATAGCACCCTCGAGTGCAATGTTGAACAGAAAATTCAAAAGTGCGTCTCCCTGATCCAATCCGTCTAACGTTGCAAAAGAGGTTGACACCTCGTCTGCAATTTGAACACCTGATTTCGAACCATCCAGCATCACACGTATCAGCCCACATAGTTTCTTTGGAAAACCATGCTCAGGCATAATCTGGAACAGCTAATTTCTTTTCACTGAATCGTACGCCGCTTTGAAATCAATGAACAGATGTCTGCAAGTTATACTCCCGGAATTTATCTAAGATCATTCGCAAGATAAACATCTGGTCCGTTTCCGTGCGGCCCTCATGAAACCCACCCTGGAATTCCCCGACGAAGGACTCTACGAGTGGTCTCAGTTTGTTGAACAGGAAGCGCAACAGTATTTTGTACACCGAATTAAGCTGGGTAATCCCTCTGTAATTGAAGCACTTCAGTCTGTGCTCCTCTCTGTAAATTGGGAGGGATAAGTTAAGGGAGTCCATCCCAAGTAACATAACAGCTTATTCAGCTAAAATGCTGTTTATACAGCCTCTTTTCAGCTAAAAAATGGTTATTCAGCAACCATTGTTACCTGGGAATTATGCGATCCATCATCTGTTCATTGATTGCAAAGAAACGAATGATACAGCGAAAAGAAACGAATTAAAAGTGACAAATAATGATAGAACATGGATTTCCGACAAAACTGATTAGACTGATTCTTCAAACGCTAAAAGGATCGATATCGAACGTACGGATTGCTTTCAACATCCTTTACGGGTTGTCAACTTGAAATATTCGTAAATGTTGCTGGTGCCGTAGTAATCGGAACCAGCTAAAGGCAAATCTCTCGAATACTACACGGATCCTTCCGGTGACCGGTACGGTCATGAATCTTGAACGTTGAAAGATGTCGGGCTTTTGGAGAACTTAGAATGCTGAAAATAATACCCATCGTTTAATACCAATGACATCTGGCGGCGTTGCATGAATTACAAGTTATACTTATCGAGTCTATGAAGAAATAGGGCTCGACATGAAGTTTACATGCCGGAGGAACGTCAAACTGCAATACTTCACAATACGCTTTCGAGGTTCATCCTATCATTACATCTTAAGAAAATTTTACGAAGGTCTCAGGACATCATGGACTGTTCAGAAACCTCAAACTAGTGAGAAACTACAATATCAAAGCTATAATAGTGATGATCATTCTAGCGCAGCTTTCAATCGATGCCCAAACGACACAAACCGTCGAAGGCTTGTCCTATTATCTCACCACCATCTGTATCACGTTGTACTCACGAAATGTTTGACGCCCTTCAGCGCTGATTGATTGGCAAGATCTGCACACGCCATCAGTAGGCACCTATGTAGGACTCCCACATTGATAAGACGCATCATGGGAAAATCGCGCGCTGCACTCAATCGACAGCGCAGTCGCTATCCTTCGTTTCTCCTGTTGCGTCGCCTTAAAGGCTGACTAAAAGTAAATTGGTACGCACAGAAAGGCCTGTAATTCGGGATTCAATAAGTTTAAAAATTCCATTTAATGGTTGGTGTACTGCCGCTTTGAAATTGCCCAGTGTTTTTCTATTTTTCTAAATTTCGGACAATTCGGAGGATTCATTTGCCTAGAGACACAATCGATCTTGTTGGCAGCATTCCACACCTTGGAGTAGTAGCAGCTGACCAAATCACACCAAAATATGACTTTGTTCCTATACTTGTGAATGAACAGTAATACACGCTTTTTCAGGCATTCTTCGAAACTTGGAATGTCATCGTCGAGGATGCGACGGATGGTTCCGTTTCTTGGCAACTGCAAATAAATTGCCAAGTTATGAAGCTCTTCCCTAACTTAAATCTTCCCGGCACATCCCCACGCTGCTCAAAACGAGTTTGGCGTATGTTTCGTCATCTATCAATGTGCAGCCCGATCGTACAAGAGTCTTGTACGCTTTGTGTCTACGGAATTCTACTTCATGAGTCAGTTCGGATGTTTACTGGCTTTGTACGACTTGTAGCAAAGGGGCGGTCCATTAATTACGTAAGACAATTCAGTTGGTTTTTAGACCCCTGGGTGTCCTTGTAGGGTTTGAGCACTCGACAAACTGTTGTTGTAGGCATCTTTAGAATCTCAGCCAACTTGTAACCGGATCACTCCGGGTGGTTCAGGTGTTTGTATTGCGTTTCTTTTGAAAATTTTCCGTTCTGCGGTAGCCGCCAAGTTCTACCGCAGCTGTCAGAGTTCTACCGCAGGCTTGAAAATCATTGTATCATTGAACGAAACTAATTAATCAAAGTATGCTTGTAGAGTCTGAAATTTTGAAAAACAGCAGAAAACAATAGTAATTAGCGTGGTTTCCAAGGTATCATCGCAGCCGATCTATGATGCTTTGTGAGAATCAGTCATGGAACAGCTGCGGTTGCTTTCTGTTCTGTTCTGTTGTTTCTGCACGCGATCGACTAATTAGATCGAACCTGCACCAGTTGTTCTCTCTGTAGAAGTGTAGACAAACCATTGGGCGGAGTGAATGACTACATAGAACACTGTAAGATGACGTTGTGAAGGTGGCGTTTGACAATTCAGAAGGATTGTTTACACGGATTAAGTTTTTATGTAAAACTTCTTAAACCTGTTTTTCGACTGAATTTTTATGAATTGACAATCAAACGATCGCTTTCATGAGAATATTGGAAAACATCAATCATGTTTTCTGACCTATATCATTTTCAACCGGAAGTTTTTTGCATATCGTACCTTGTAAACAATCCCGCTGAAATGTCAAAAAAGTGAGGTTAACTCGGTTAACTCTATTCTAGGTACAGTCGACTCTCCACATCTCGATGTTCTACATCTCGATATCTCTCCCTATGTCGATGATTGCTTCGGTCCCTTCATTCTGCATACGATTTCGCTCTCCATATCTCGATATCCTCCTTATCTCGATATCTCCATAATTTGATGTATGCCTGTTGATATTTTGTTCCAATTTTTTCTCCATATGTCGATATGAACATTATCAAAGGTTACTAGACCAGGTTTAAATTATTCAGAACAATTTGGAAACTCGAAATAAAGTTTGTTTGTTTATTATTTTCATAGTAACGGAGTGATTTTCACTCTAGTGTTCATTAAATTAATGTTCTTTGTCTCGATCTCCCCCTATCTCGATGGTCCCTTCGATATCGAGATGCGACTGTAGTAAACGCTACATGTAGAACACGGGTGGAATATGTTCTAGCCATTTTATTTTACTACACCTTTCGAAGATACCGTTTTGACTCATACTCCGAACACTTAAGGCCAACAGTGACTTCAAACACATCTGATGGGCATAAATTAGCTGATATTTGTGTAAATTTCAATTTCTCCGCAAAACCCAAGTGTTAGCTGTTGGGTGTGCCGTTGAAAATGTTTATTTAAACTTGTTTAGTATTGTTGTAACGCTAAAGTATGGAACAACATTTTGATTCAAATGCCGAACACTGATCTCATTCTGTCTCATATTCCGAACAGCGCGAATAAATCGTATTCAAATGAATAATTTTGCTAATGAATCTATCTGAGCTAGTTTAACTCGTCACGAACTAGAAAATCATCACTATTCCCGAGGTATAAAATAGATTGGAAGGAGTTAAAATTGAATTGTAATTGATGCCATTTCCTGGTAATTTGATGACATATTTCAGCGAAACATTTCAATCATATCGCCATACAAAAACCGAGTGTTCGGAATATGAGTCTGTTCGGAATTTGAGACAAAACGGTACTACAAACAGCGCATCGTTAAAAGCTACCGAGCCACTAGAGAAATTCTGTTAGCCGATCTTATATTTTTTGTAAGAATTATTGCATTCGAGTAGTTGTTTTCGAATTCTTGTTGTAATTTTAGGAGTCTAGTAAAAATTCTGGGCATCAGGGGGATTTTCAATTCAGGTGGGAATGTGTGGGCTTCCGGTTACGAATCTTTCGATATCCTGTAAAAATCTTTGAAACTCCGATCGGAATATTTGGTATTTTGTTAGGAATCTTTGAGACAGGATTCTTGCCATCTGTTGTGAACGAAAGCAATTCTAGTTAAAATCTTTTTATAATATTTGGTATTCAGAGAGAAATCAAAGATTCTGGTAAGAATCTTTTGAATATCTGCAGAAATCTTCGAGATTACGCTGAGAATATCTGGAATATCAATAAGAATGCTTAGAGTTTCGTTGAGAATCCTGAGGATACAGAGGGGATTTTTTCTAAATTCCATAAATTACCACCACTACAATCCCCATAACAATCTGAACATACCCACCTGAATTCCTGAATTCATACCAAATTGACAAGCACATACAATATTTTCACAAATTTGCAAGATACTCATTGGAATATCATTATGTTCATTGAAACGTTAGCGTAGTTACGGTATACTTCGTAGGTTGAATACTAGCAATTTTCATGTTTCTTTTTGATAATCTCATTTAGACTGCTTTCCAGAAACAAGGCTGGGGAGTAAACCTTAATTCAATCTTAAACAAGACAACTAAACGTATGAATATCGCTTTTCCCGGGGAAGAAATGTTGATGTAGCCCTTACTTGTTTTTCTTTCTCAAAATCAAAATATTTAAATCAGAGCTGTCAAGCTGAGCGGCAGTCATAGACTCTGTAAGAGGCGTCTCTCATGTTCTGTGGCAGAGAAAAGATATATGCCGGACCCGCATCTGCCATCCCGCTGAGGGCGAAACAGAACGGTTTTGGAATCTCCAGAAACAAGTTTCAACTTGCTCTCCACCAAATCCACACACTTTGACTGCGAAATTGCACCACGACCCTTGAAGATCCCATATAAATCACCAGAAAAACACCTATCAGGGTGTCGACTACCTGGAAAAACCTGGAAAGTCAGGGAATGTCAGGGAATCCATTTTTTGACCTGGAAAGTCAGGGATTTTTTTTTTTTTGGTTGAAATAACTTAAAACAGTAGTTCGGTAAAACGTTGCGATCTACTAATGGGTTCGGTCATCATAAGCAGCTCATGCAATAGAGTAAATTCTACACCGTCATCCACCTGTTAACTTCTGTTTTTGTCCTGTTTTGGACATACTAAAGAAATTACTCCGAAAAATTTTCAAATAATTACTCGAAAGATTTTTTTAGGAATCCAGAAAATCTCTAGGAAGGAATATAAGAAAAATGGTCTTAATAAATTTCTTCGATACTCATTATTTTAAGATTTCTAAAAGATACACATAAAAGAATTGGTTGAAAGATTCTTGGACCACTTCCTCACTGCGTTGCTGGAGGCACGACCAGTTTTAAAAAGACATCAAACCTCTTATTATTAGATCAATTATGTAATGAATTATTCTTCAGATGAATACTTCGGGGAAGAAAACCTAGAATCAAATCGCGGAAGTCTAAAATATGAATTAAAACAAAAAAAAAGTACTCGAAACTGAAGAAGTTTGAAGTTCGCAAATGAAATAGGCCTATTTGTCACAAGATTAGCAAAATATTAGAGTTTAACTTGTTCGCCTCGCTAGTGATTTTTAGTATTTCTTTTTTTTTTTGCATTGGTAAGTGTTTTTTTTGCATCGTGAAGTATTAAAATTCAATAAGTTTTCTTTCTTATACATAATGTAAAACTTGCTCCAAAGTAAAAAAGTGTAGTAACAAATAAGCTGTAACGAATAGGGTAGCGTATATAACTTGGACATGCATATAATTTGGACAGGCTGCTTGTTCTATGCTCATTTACAATGAGATGATGAGGAATTTATGTACGGAAAATCATGTATTGCATTATTAATACACTATGCTACTTAATAATGATGGCCAATTTCATAACAATTACAAATTGGCTTCAAAAATATCAAAACTGTAAATTGTATCAAAAGAACACCTGTGAAACCTACGAATGCAAGAGAATGTATGTTTCAAGAACATACTTTAAACGCAATAATAGCGCTCAGAATAGGCATTCATAAAAAGTTTAAAGGCGGCAATATGATAAAATATGTCTAAAATTGAAGCTAAGTTCATCTAAAATCTTAACGTTAGTATATAAGGCATAAATCAGGTGGTGTCCAAAATATATTACGGTTTTTGTTCAGTTGATATAATTTGGCCATCTGATGAAACGCACTGGAATGTCGCATGCATGTATACTTGCAGGCGTATTTCGTGGATCTGATGATATTTGCTTCCATTAAATGAAATTATTGATTATCACTAATATACACATCCAATAAGCGAAAAAATGCATAAGTCACATGTAAACTCTTCAAACATTATGATATGATCGTCCTTTTAAGAAACCATTGAATAGATAGTGAGATAACGCCCCTGTCCAAATTATATTCACATGAGGGTGTCCAAAATGTATATTTGATGGCCGAAATGTATAACAGACAGGCAATTAAAAAACGCTATTTTGGTACCTATTGCTACAGTTTGTAAGCTTTTTCTCTCCAGAAACTCAGAAAACAATGATACATTAAGCATATAAGTATCATAATATAATAAAATATTAGTATCTAAGGCAGTTAATCGATCGCCGTTTCCAGACATATCCTTAGCCTGTCCAAAATACATAATTTACCCTAATCGCAAAAAAAAAAATTGAAAAAAATAATGAATGAGTTTTGGGGAAAAAATCCGTGATTTTTAAAAAAATGACGGAATTCTTCAAAAAAAAATTAGAGAAGCATCTGGAGATTTGATTAGTGGAATTTTTAGAGCAACAGTTTATGAAATAGTATCATCTGGTATTGAAGGTATATGCGTAGAGAAAAACGTTTAGAAGCTTGTGGTGGAAATCTTAGAAGGGTTCCTGGAAAATATGAGTTGCGTCGACACCGCGGAGCAGTGTTGGCAGCAACATTTAACTGAAAAAATACGTTTGAGAGTTCTAAGTTGGAAATCACTGTTTAATTATTTGAAGCTATTCTTCGTACTAGTTCTTCGACAAAACATGGGAATTTTACCTGAAAAGAAAGCTGTCCGAATTTCACTAAAAAAAGCATGGTGTATCTTTATAGTTTGCGTATAAGTTAAAAAGTATACTCTGGTAGCGGAAGGTGTCACAGTTTTCGTTTATGTCTGAAATTTGTGGAATCATTTCTGAGGTATTTAAGTATCTAACTTTCGCGCTTGAAGATTTCAACTGAGTGACCCAGAATTTTCAGAATATGTATTTAATCAGGTTTTACCATTTTATGCATACGAATCTTTATGCTTTAAAGGAAAATTATCAAGTGCCCAGTTTAATCAAACTAGCTTTAAAAAACCCTCTAGGAAATTATCTAATAGATGTTTTTGAGTAAAGTAAAAGCTTTTGCTCAATTTATTCATACGGTCTATAACATAAAAAGGTGGCCGGCCATTTGGCCGAACGCCGTTTGGCCGAATGCCGTTTGGCCGAACGTCATTTGGCCGAATGCCGTTTGGCCGAATCATGAACAAAAAAATCAAATTGCTACAACGCTGATGTGTAGGATTCATAAGTGTGACCCAATAACTGATAAGCTGATTAATTTGTTGATTTTTATGATGTGACGGGACGTCATGTTTGTCACTATATAAGAGCTCCAAGAGAATGATAACATCGACCCTTTTATTCAGGACGAAGTTGTGAACTCCACACTTCACGTTAAGACACTGAGGTGATGATTGATTCGCCACTGGATTACCAATGGTGTAATAGGGTCTCAAGTGTTTTTAATGATTTCATCAGAAATTATTCTTTCTAGTTATACTGGTTCCATAACTATCGGCAATGATTGACCTTATATTTTAATTGGGAATTTTTCCTTCTTTAAATCATCGGCAATTCTTTGTTGTTGTACTGGTGAAATAAATTATTATATGCATTGCACTTGTTTTAATTTTCATAAGAGATTTATCCTTCTTTTGTTCATAGGCTGTTCTTTCAAGAGGGAAATATTTTTCATAATAAATTTAATTAAATCTTAAAATACGTTCTTTTTAAAACATATTTTTTAAGCTCAAGGTTAACTTACACACTCCGAAAAAATCATGCGATTTTACGTCTTTTGGATGCACATAAAAGAAGCGAGCCAAATGACGTGAATTTGTGTCTCATTTTAAATACTATGGTGACTGATTCGGGAAATGTCAATCATAGCGGCATCGTTTTCATGTCCTTCATCATGTAAAATTACATTTTTCTTTCAATACATCTTTCAGAACCCATTTTTACGTCATTTCATCACTTACATAATGTGCCATTCAGTCATAATGTGAATTACGTCCGGAGAGATTTTCATTATTTTTAAGGGTGTAGATGAGATGTCATTCTCCTCCAAGATTAAAATTACAACTTGGGAACTGAACACTGCACCGTTTCTTGAATATAGCAATAAACGACTCGGTGAACACTTACGTCAAAGAAGTACACTGTTTCTCCGTTGTGAAAAGAAGAAGCCAAGACTTGTTGATGTCAGAACTATGACATATATTACTTAGTACGATTCGAGGGATCGAAGCAAGCCGATCCAGCAGAAGGACGAATAAGTTTTAAACTGTTTCAGTTACTGTCAAAAGTTAACTACAAACGCTATGCCAAAACATCTGCTGGTGGCTATTAGCACTAGCATAGCATTGAACAACTGCTTACATTTAGGATGTTCTTCTTTCAGCTCTACTGTTTCTTCAACTAACACTAAAAAGCTTATGTATATCAATGATGATATTTCCTATTTTTATGAATAAGCTGGATAAGTTTTTTGAAATTCATAATAAATCCATGCTAACTGTAGTTCACTTTTGTTTTCATTTTCGGCCAAACGGCATTCGGCCAAATAGCATTCGGCCAAATGACCCGGAACCCATAAAAATATACATTATGTAAAAATATTCAGATATTTATCTTCTTGTACATATAGTAATTATCACGGATTAAGGTGAAGATGAATCGAAGCCAAAATTCAAATTTCCAAGAGCACAAATCTAGAGAATCAAACAGCCGTTTAGGCTGAAAACTTAATCGATTGGTCACTAGCTGGTGGTGACCAATCGATTAAATTTTCAGCTTAAACGGCTGTTTGGTTCTCCAGAATTGTGCTCTTCAAAATTTGAGGTTTGGCTTCGATTCATCTTCACCTTAAACAAATTCAAAATAAAGACTCCCATGTTCCTAGTAGTTGCTCAAAAATGTATGGCGCTTGAAGTAATAGTAATAAAGTAATAAAATCCTGCTGTGATTTTGTTGCTTTCGTAGTTTAGCAAAAGTCACAAAATCACAGTTAAAATCCTAAAGTCGAGTATCCTAGATCAAAATCTAGAATACCGTGAAATGTGTACTGTGATATGCCAAACTTGGGTAACTTTTGTAGTACCAATGGACCAAATGTAGTACTAGAAGTGGTACGTGATTAATCTGAGCCCGACTAACATTTCGTCTTTGGTTCAAATCAACCAATTCAGTGGTCTGGAATTTTTCTTGGAAAGGACTGGAAGGTCAGGGAAAGTCAGGGAATTTTATTTTCAAAATTGAGTCGACACCATAAATATCAAGAAAACTAGCGTTACACTTTTTGCTCAACACCCGGTGGCAGCCACCTTAGGGCCTATTCACAAATTTCATAACGCTAAAGGGGGTGGTTTGATGTCCTTAAGATGTTATACACACTTAAACAAAAATACGGATTACGGTGAAATTTCACCGTAATCTCAACAGCTGAATCACCGAACAATCTGTAAAATGATTGAACAAAATCATAAAGAAAAACAAGAAAACGGTTCAACCAGGAATCGATCTCCCGACCTTTCGATCAGGAAGCAGGCCTGCTACCACTAAGCCAGCTTTCACTGCTTGATAATGGTGTGCAAAAACTGAAACAAAAGGAAGCTCATGCCTGCCAGAGCGGCTGTCACACGATTTCACAGAAGTTCGGTGAAAATAATGCTTTTACCGAACTGTTCGTTAGTATTTCACAGGGTTACAGTAAAATTGTTTGTTTCACGGATTTGTTACGGTAAAATAGTCGATTTCACGGATTTTTTCGGTATAATAATAGTTTTCACAGGAAAATCTGTATTTTTGTTGTTTACAATTCGAATTCGGTGATTTATTTCACAGGATACTGCGATTTATTTTAAGTGTGTACAGCGCTTATGAAAATCGAAATGTATTCATATAAAATGTGTTACGTGCGGGGTTGGTGGGGATCCAAAAATGATCATTTTTGGCGTTATTAAATTTGTGAATGAACCCTTAGTACCCTCTCGGTTCAAATATCAATGATATATATCGACACTAGTCTAATTAATTTTCTCTCTGCACTGCACTGAACACTTCAAACGAACTTCTAAACAAAATAAAATATACTTTTTTGTCCAAGAAAAACCCAAAAAATCAAACTTTCTCGAGACGAATTGACAGCAGCAAAATTTTACACGTCCGTCCATTTTCGCGCACCGCCTTCTCTTTTTTTCTGGAATATCAATATATTCATTGAAATCCCAGAAATTACAAAAAAAAAAACAATCTTAATGGAATCATTAATTTTTTTTACCGAAACCCAAAAATATTACTGAATTCCTAAGGATTCTTTAAATAAAGGCAGTCCCATATCCAATCTAACAGTGGTTTCTTAGTTAAGTACAGAGGATTCATCGGTTTCCTTAAAACAATCCCCAAAATCCCTTCCATTCCCAAATTGACCTGCATTCGGACACAGCCGGCGCCGTTATCGTTTTTTAGTAGTTACACATTGCGGATGCTACTGACCACGGGTAGCATCTGTCCCACTCCAGAGACGTATTAGCGACGCACGAAGGGCGTTCCGATTTACTCCTATTCAGCCTTTAGTATACTTCTGTGTACTTATCAGTCCTACTCAGCTCGCCCGTTTGGCTGTATACTTAAAGGTACGCGACGAACCAAAGTATTCTCGACGGCGAGTAGTATGTAGTAGCGTTCTTTACTCACACTTTCAACCCGTGCGATTTACTCAAGGCAACAAAACATTGGCGCTGCTCATCGCAGATTTTCAGTCGCATTTCGCGGGTCGCCATGTTCGGATCGGAAGTGGATTGATTCTTGGCCCTTGGTCAGTTTGTCGTGCAAAGTTGTTCATAGGTCGGTGATAAGGCGCGCTTCGGTACTTCGGTCCGGACGATCGGTCAGTCAGTGGTGAAATTTTGAACCGGTGCCAAAAGTGATCGTCATTCGGCGGCGGTGGCGTGATCATCTATATCTGCTGGGTCGCAGACTCGGGGGATCCGAAAATAAAAAGGGGTCAAGCAACCCCACACCCCGTTCAAAGCGAAGGTTTCCGGTGCAAGTGTGTGGCGTCGAATTTCCCTTTCGGTTTCGCGCATGAATGATTTGGGTACGACACGAAGGGTACCCCCAATTGCATTGACGAGAGAAGACCTCGGCTGGTGTGTGAAGAAAATTGGCTGTGGTGAACAGCGAAGTGAGTGTGGTGAATTCAGAAAAGCTCTCTTGCGTTGATCGACGTCGTCGTCGTCGGGAAAATCTTCCGCTGAAGAAGGGTATGATTGTACCGAAGAAAAAAGCCGACGCTTGATATCTCTGGATTGTGTGTGAACAGGTGTTTTCATTGATTCTACACGAGAAGACGCCGAGTACAAAGTTTCAAAATGATCGGCATCGTGGAGGTGTTACTATTCCTCTGCGTAGTTGGATACTTCTTCAACAAGAGCAGGTATGACGATCTTCACCTTGTCTAACGAGAGAGTCAACAAAACCGTCTGTTGTCAATAAACTGTTGTTGACTGCGAAACAAAGACTCGCTATCGATTTGGAAGTCCCATCTAATCGTTCCGGAAGCTCGCAGAAACAACCCCATTGAGTGTAATCGCTTTCTTTATGTTCTAGTCAGCGCTTGTAAAAGAGGCCCGGACTTGAAGGGTGATGGAGTCAAGAGAATCTTGATGTAATAAGGAGCGCCTCTCAAGTTTTCATTAAAATTATTAAAAACAGTTTGAAATACTTTTTTATCATTTTGTTTCAAGACAAATTCTGATCAGAAGAAAATAGCAAACTTATATAAATCACATACTAATCTGAGCAACAGTAAACTAGCCCTTACTCGATATTTCGTATTTCGATATCGAGTTAGAGAACCATAGTAAAAGTTGGTTTTCATGGCTACCTCGATCGCAATTGCACTCTATACCTCCCTAACTCGATGGTCCCTTCAACATCGATTTATGGAGAGTTGACTGTAATATATCTCAACTTGTTATTGATTTGCTACTTATTTTTTTTTTTAGTTTTTCTTGTAGACAAATCTACCGAAAAGTTTTTCATCGTTCAATATAATTTAATTATCATTCGGGACCACAAAAATATATGTACCAAAAAAGTGGATCATGGGTTAGTCACTTCTTCTTCTTCTTCTTCTTGGCATTAACGTCCTCACTGGGACAGAGCCTGCTTCTCAGCTTAGTGTTCTTATGAGCACTTCCACAGTTATTAACTGAGTGCTTTCTTTGCCAAAGTTGCCATTTTTGCATTCGTATATCGCGGGCAGGTACAATTATACTCTATGCCCAGGGAAGTCTAGGAAATTTCCATTACGAAAAGATCCTGGGGACCGACCGGGAATTGAACCCAGACACCTTCAGCATGGCTTTGCTTTGTAGCCGCGGACTCTAACCACTCGGCTAAGGAAGCCCCCAAGTGGGTTAGTCACCTATCTTGTTAATCTAACTGGTTATGTGATACTTTTTTATGCTTATGTTCAAAATAGGTAAACTTAGAACGAAGCCACACATAACATTTTCAAGAGCACAAGACTTGAGAACCAAACAGCGCTCCGCGTTGAAAATTTATCCCACCATCAAGCCAGTAATTTGATTGATTTTTAACGCGAACTGTTATCAGATTCTCCAGTCTTGTGCACTTGAAAAATCAAAGTTTGGCTTCATTTTATAATCACCTTTCACGATTGTTATTATGCGTTGTGTTTGGATGGGCATCTAAGAAAGAGGTATGAATAAAATGTATTCGTTGGGTTTACTATATTTTGGGTAGTGAATGCTACGATAATTATACTGTTTTCTAGGAATTTCGGGATGTCGATGGGAATTCAGATATTTGTGAAGTAATTCTGAATTTGTAGTCAATGACATCCCGTATTCTCAGATTTCCTTTGGAATTCCTGTAAGAACTTTGGGATTTCGATTGGCATTGTAGATTTGTTATGATAATTCTGGAATTTTAAAAACCATTCTAGGAGTATTGTGGAAATATTATAAATCTGGTAAGAACTCTATAATTCGGGTGGGAATGGGATTTCGGTTATTAATCTCTTGGAATTCTATGAGTGTTCGGTAGGTTGGAAAACAAAGCTCTCAAAACAGTTGCGTAATGAGGAAGCTTTGCGTAATGAATCATTACAGCACTGGTTTCAGTTGCGTAATGACTATTCCCGCACTGCATACTTCAGTGCAGGAAAGTAGGCCGTTTCATGACAGATTGACATGATGAAAAGTAGCCTATTACGATGAGAAATTGCAAAAAATCTATTTTCGACATCGCATTTCTTGTGAAAAATCTTACCGCGGTGTTCCCGCATTTGATATTTGCATTTTAATTGAGCAAGATTTTTTATTTTGAGCTTGATCTGTTACAACGAAACTATATTTGATTTTTCCTCAAATATTGCAAAATTCTTGGCTTGAAATCTACACAATTGGTTTTTTTTTCTCTATCTGGATGCGCCACTGCGACCATTATTTAGATCTATTGTGACATTACCCGTAGAGTAAGGTGGGGCAAAAGTTCGACCTTAGTGGTATAATCAAAGTTTCCAGGAAAACAATAGCAGTTAAAACAAAACAAATACCATACAGTGAACCAGCAACATATTGGCTATAATTTTGCTGAACAAACTTGTGTCAAAATATTTACCCATTTTTAGTTATAACAATTTCAAAATTGATTGTCTTATTCGAACTTTTGCCCCACCGGTGGGGCAAGAGTTCGATTCTAGTGTGGGGCAAAAGTTCGCTGGCTAAAACACAAAATATCGATCCTTTTATGACAGGCATATTTTACACCAGCCGTAAACTTAAGTTCAACGAATAATACACACTAAATTTTCATCAAAAAATTGCCCAAAACCGGGTTGATTGTAATATACTCAATAATAGCAGGTTTTTGTAAAACTAAGTGGAAATGTAAAATTTTGGTGACAGTTTTCACACGATCAGACAAATTTAACTAAATTTGAAGATAACATGTGGATTTTAGGCAATTTGCAAATTTTTCCGTGATTTTATACATGGGTCGAACTTTTGCCCCGCTGATTCGAACTTTTGCCCCACTATGGGCCAAAAATTGTTTTCAAGCATTTATGCAAAAACTAATACACCACAAAGCAACCTTATGTTAGGCCTCGGAACGCCCTTACATAAAATATTGAAAAAGATTTTATCTTCAATTGGTTCCATGCAACGAAAGTTTGACCAAAAATTACAATATTCACGTCGAAAAACAACAAATAGCCATAACTTTTCCATATCTCAATCAATTTTTATGATATTTGGAGTGAAAGTCTCTTGCTTGAATAGCATTCGAATCACCATGACATTTATAAGATTTGTTTTGAATTGAGCTAGAAATCTTAAAAAGAAACTCTTACCCCACTCGAACTTTTGCCCCACTTTACTCTATCCTTAGTGTATAGTGCATGTCGCATTACTCAATTTCCATGGATAGGTAATGAAGCATCGATTTATGTACAGTTCTTGTTTTGATTTCTCAGAGATTGATAAAAATCCAATATGATGAAAAGGTCCCGCTATTTACACCCTTCATAGAGACTTACATCTCAGCGAAGGCGCGCCCCTTAGCAAACATAATCAATTTAATTAATCTGAGGAAACAAATCGGTACTACTAATATTTGACCAAGCAACGGAACTCTAGTCCCATCCTTGTTTCGCTTTTAGTTTAGTCCCAGAAAAATACTAAAAAGGGGCTTTGTACTAGCAGCAAAACCGAATCAAGCTAGAAAACTTGTTTAGTAATTAGAATTCACGTGAGTCCTTGAATTACCAGTACTTAATAGTGCTTGTTGAGTTAATACTCATGACTGTTATCCTGGCTTCAAGTGTAGTTCAAGTGTTTTACGGTTCTTTTGAAAATTTTCCATTCTGCGGTAGCCGCCAAGTTCTAACGCAGCTGTCAAAGTTCTACCGCAGGCTTGAAAATCGTTGTATCATTGAAGGAAGCCGTCTAATCAAAATATGCTAGTAGAGTCCAAAGCATTGAAGAACAAAAGAAAACAACAGTCATTAGCGTGGTTTCCAAGGTATCATCGCAGCCGATCTATGATGCTTTGTGAAAATCAGTAAAGTGACAGCTGCGGTAGACTTCTGTTCAACTGTAGAACGGAAAATTATCTCTAAAATTGCATTAAAATAGATTCAACTTCAGAAACTGTTGCCAGTAACAAGGACTTTGTACCGCGAACCCTTGAATTACCAAAACAAGACCGATAGGGTAACGGTCGTATTTTGGACCCCCTAAGGAAGTGATTTTAGCTTTTTGTTTCAATTAATCAATTTCCCAGCATAATCAGGTCAAAGAACATGTCAAAATGTAGAGAAAAACTCCCTCTAAGAGATAAAAATGCCCTTACGGTCATCTAGGATCCAAAAAACGTCGAAAATAATTGAATTTTGAAGCACTGTTTCTCATTATTTTGGACACACCAATACATGTTGGACCCATAAAATATATATTTTGGACCCCCGATATTTTTATCGTTTGGTGACAAAGTCCACGACACTGGTTGTATAATATTCTTGCCCATAGTCTAATCAATCGATTGGCAATGGAAAACCGAAGGAATTCTACCGTTTAAGTTCCAAAATTTGAAAAAAGTTTTTGTTTACATTTTACAAATTTCTGACGGCTTCAATTTCTGTGTGTAACATGTTGTAACGGTTGCATGGATAAACCGATACAATTTAATTTATTTCTGATAAAATAAACACATTTTCTACGTAAAAACGGTTGATGCAAGTGCGGAATAGTCCTATCTTTCCAAATGACATGCGAATTGAGTTGGTCTTTCGATTTAAACTGGGAAATTTGCAGGAAAATGGCCCAGGGGGTCCAAAATATATAGGGGTCCAAAATATATTGGTTACCCTATATTTCATTCTCAAGCTTTCATCAATGTTTTTAAATGGACTAACCACAAGTTCAGTACACTCGGAAATATTCAAAATATTGATAAATCTTGTGAAATATTCTTAATTTTGTATCACATTATCAAAATTTCGTTTATTATTATCAGAGTCTTTTGGACGAGAGTAAGTATCCCTATAAAACTTTTACATTCTGAAAGTGAGGGGGATTTCTACAAGTTCGAATTTCATCCAGAATGAGTCGAAAAAAAAAAGATCGTGCTCGATAGTCTTCGATTTGGATTAAATTTTGCACATGTTTTTGGTATGGTAGAATAAGTGTTTTCCATAGAAAAAATGATCATTTTGACTCAAGTGTAACTTTTGAAAATGGCCTATAAATTTTTACATGCAACTTATTTGAAAAATTCTAACTCCGAAACTGTTGATTTTAAAGAAAAATGTTCTATGAAGAAGTTGTAGTGAATCGTTTGGACTATAAGATTTTTTCTCATCATCAAGGATAATAAGTAAGTGGAAAGAAATATGGTCTTTACTCACGAAAACGTGTTATCATTAATGGAGAAACGCGTATAACTTATGAAAATTACTACCGCAAAGCTAAACATTACATATAATTTGCAATTGGATTAGATGGACAAATTTATGTGAAGATTTGCGAAAAAGTTACACGTCTTCTCAGTGAGAATCGAACTCACGACTCCCCGATCTCTAGTTGGGGCGCGTTACCACTACGCCATGAGAGGACTCATGAACGCAGAAGTTAACCTGAATTCGATTTCAGCTGAATAATCACGTGGTCCTTTTTCGCTAAGGCAGCGTCCATTTATTACGTAACGCTTAAATTGGAAATTTCTGACCCCGTCCCCCTCCCGTCCGTAACGCTTTTTGTATGAATTTTTTAAAAATTTTGTATGAGCCGTAACGCTTAAGCCTACTCCCCCTCTCCCTAAAGCGTTACGTAATTTGTGGATGCCGCCTAAGTGCACCTCTTTCGGATGAATTAGATGCCCATCCAAACACAACGCTTTCTATATATATATCCAATGCCTAGCCCGAGAGCGCATTGTTTTTTTAAGTATAGGAATAGCACACTACACTAGCCAGCAACTGCGTTGGCTGAGGTTTCTGAGTCCTCTCATGGCGTAGTGGTAACGCGCCCCAACTAGAGATCGGGGAGTCGTGAGTTAGATTCTCACTGAGAAGATGTGTAACTTTTTCGCAAATCTTCACATCAATTTGTCCATCTAATCCAATTGCAAATTATATGTAATGTTTAGCTTTTCGGTAGTTGTTAAACTTCCACTCGGCTGGTTAGCCGTAAACCACGATTCATAATTTAAAACAAGTATTTATGAAAATGGCCTATTTTAATATTTAAACAATATTTTTTGCGTTAAACTCGATATAATTCGAAAATGGCTTCTTCTTGAGAAATTATTCATATAATCATTATGGCTTAGAATCATTTCAAGATGCTTACTGTATCATCAGAACGTATTTATTTTGACAAAAAATCAAAATTTTGAAAGTCGACCAAAAGTTGTTCTTAGAAAAATTGTTTTATTAAAAATTCCTCCATCATGAAACTTTGTCCCAAACATCTTTTTACTATCAAGATTCTATGGTGAAAATTTAAAAAAATATTAAAAATGGGGTTTTTGTGTAATTTAAAATTCAAGTTTTATGTTTGATTTTTCTATGAAAATAAATAACATATTTTTTCAGTGTATTCTTATAGTCCAAACGGTTCACTACAACTTCTTCATATAACATTTTTCTCTAAAATCCACAGTTTCGGAGTTAGAATTTTTCAAATAGGTTGCATGCAATAATTTATAGGCCATTTTCGAAAGTTACACTTGAGTCTAAATGATCATTTTTTTCTATGGAAAACACTTATTCTACCATACCAAAAATATGTGCAAAATTTAATCCAAATTGAAGATGGTCGAGTTCTGTGACTGACCGATTTGACATGGAATCCGTCTTTAAGAGTTGTTTTTCATCCATCTAATTCCAGAGAACCCGATTTTTTTTAGCTAAAACTGTCCTAAAAAAATGTATGGGTTAATTATCCCGGACAGAGTTTTGGACCTTGCAATTAGAAAATCCTAATACAAATTTCGAGATCCACCATATCGTCGAATACGTCAAAGATGAATTAAAACCATCTCAATATTTTCAATAACACAAATTTAGAAAACAAAACAGTGGTATAAAATGAAAATCAATCGATCGAACCAACGAGTTACTAATCAGATATTCAACGCGATCGGTTGTTTTGATCTCAAAATTTATAGGGTGCAGAACTACTTAGGTACTTCTATGATTAATTTTGGAATGTTTTATTTATATAACGAATAATGTGGCCAAATATGGGCTCTGTAGCTTTCAGAAAAAAAAAAACTGCCGAAGTGAATCAAAAGTGCCAAGAATAGAAGCCGACTCTTCACTCTTGAAAAATTCTGGAATGGCTTAAAAGCGTTTTTTTTTGTCTGTTGCTCAGGCTTAGACCATGGGTTGGTCCATCTTGCCTTAAAAGCGTATTTTGAAGCAAAAAGTTGAGATATTTAAACCTTAAATCCAGCTACTTCATGTTCACTTGGACCCCCAGAAGCTACTGTGAAAAGATGAGCAGAATGCTTCAACTTTAAGAGGGGGTTAAACAAGCTTGAAGTTTGTATGAACAGGGCTGGTAGCAAGTCACTTTTTAGTGACTTGGTCACTTTTTTCGACCTGGTTACTAAAAAGTCACTATTTCCATCAAAAAGTCACTAAAGTCACTTTTTTCAGGAAAATGGTCACTAAAGTCACTTTTTTCTTGATCTGATGCCAATGACAAGTTAGGCTTTAATAGCTTTTCAAAATCAAACAGAAAGAAGATTATTGATTCAAGAAAAATAAAGACTTTCCTATGAAAAATGTCAACATTTCCTATAATAATTTTTAGAGAAGATTCTGGCAAAACTTAGAAAGCATCTTTGGGAAGATATTTTTGTCCGAAATATTTTATTAAATTTTGGCAAAAACCAGGACCAATATCTGTTGTGAGTAATCTACAGCTACAGGGTGTCCGCAAATTATCCGTACAAACTTTGAAGACATGGCTCTATACAACCAGGCATATTAAATTCAATATTCTTGCATGGTTTTAACCATTGGCTTATTATATTCTTAAAAAGTAGGTTTGACACATTTCTGATTTCAAATATTTGTAAAACCGAGCCAAATATGTTGAGGTATCTCAAACGGAGCTGTTTTTCGAGCTTCATGACGGAAGAGAAATGTCTGTAGAACTCACTGGATTTGAACCGTATGATTTCACTGCGGAACACGGTTTTGTCTCAAGCACCAAAATACCGCTATTTACTTAATTAAGGGTTGCTGAATCCATTACCATTTTCAGAAATATCCTAGCACGTCTAGTTTTTGAGATGTTGGCAGTTGAAAATGCTAAATTTGACTATTTCAGCCAACTTGCATGCAAGTTTGCCAGCTTGTATGGCAATTTATTTACTTAATTTGCCTCAGAACTCAAACATCATGTGTATAACAATTCTAATCTACAAAGTTCATCAGAATTCCGATGCTCAAAAGTTATTTTCTGTTGGGATAGAAAAGTATTGTATTTTTCCATATAAGAGAAACGAAGAACTTTGTATGGAGACTATAAGCATGTTGAAAAAATCGATGTAATCTAACTTTAACCGTGTAATTTCAACCAAATTAAATATGAAATGAAAGTTATAGTCTTATTTTGCATGATTGCATAAAATTGTTTAAATTTTATGTGAACATCAATGAAACCAATGTTTTATGCAACTTTGGCGACCTGTAGCTAAAAATTGTGACGTGCTGGAACATTTCTGAGAACGGCATTAGATTCAGCAGCCCCAAATCTACTAGAGACACATGATTTGATCCTTGAGACACGCAAAAATGTAATTTTTGTTCCGCTGTGTTTTCTATTTCCAGTCTAACTTGAAGCCACTAAACTGTAGGTTACTTCAAATAATAATTGGACATTTGGATTTATCGCTTTTAGATTTTAGGGATAACACATCTCCAGTATGACTAGCGAAGCTCAGGAAAAACGTCTCCGAAAAAAATAAATTTGATTATCTCAGTAACAAGCAATCAATTCAAAATTATTTAAAGTTGTATGTTGTGTAAGCGCATAGATGTATTATGAAAGGTACATGGACATTAATTCTTCATTGTTTTCAATGCGAGATCATCTTTCCCTATATTTTGCTGTTCGGATAATTTGCGGACACCCTGTATAGAAGAAATCTTGAACCCGCTTTCTCAAATAACATCATCAAAACTCCTCCGGAAGAAAAGCCAGAGACGGCTAGGAATGAAAAAAAAAATCAAAGAATTGGTTCAGAAATTACATTAGAAATTCCAACAAATAAACAATTGATTAACCCTTGAACGTGTTTTATTACAAGACTTTCATCAACTCTCGAAAACTTATTCATATAGACTCAAGTCAAAAAAGTATACAAACTTACTTTATCGATCCTACGTGTTTCGTAGACGAAATTCTACACGTTTCGCTCTGAAACAATTCGATTTTTAATTTTCGGATTAACAAAACGACGAAAGTATTTTCAACTTTCGCAACCTAACCACTACTTTCGCCGCCCCGCTGTATGGAGAGACAAAGTGACTTAACCACGAATCAAAACAAAACACTACTTGAGTCGATTTCACACTGGTAGAAAAACGTCGCAAGTAACTGAATAAAACGGCTTATCATTTTGTCATAGAGTTAATGTGTGAAATAATAGGAACTCCATAGTTTTTGAACGCGAGCTAATTGTATGCAAAATTTAAGCAATGTACACGTCGAAAAAATGTTAAAAAGGTGATTCATTTTAAAACAGTTTTAGAAGACAGGTTGTGATTCTTCTGAATTAATTTTGTCAAAACCGTATGGAAGTTACTTACGTCGATTTGAAAAAGTAATCGAAAACTATTTATGTAGAAAAAAACACGTTTCTTTAATGAGTGTTTGTACATTGTTTGACGATAGTTAATTATTAATAGTGATATCAGTGACCATTCCCTAACGTCAAATCTACCTGTTTATAAATTTCAGCGATTTCTATCGTTTACTGTTTGCTATATAATCTAAGTAAGCAAAATTAGTCATTTCAGGGTCGTAGATCAGATAAAACGTGAAGTTGCGAGTCGTCACTGAGTAATATGATTATTTTCAATAACAGTCATCTTATTCGGTTTGTCTCGTATTCGTCAATAATCAATTGTGTTCTGAAGTTATTGTTTATTTGCAAGAAACGGTTTAATTTAACAGAAATTCTGCCACAGATTAGCAGTTTCGTCAACAACCAAAATTTTTCCCTCGATTTATTCACCAGATTTGTTGAGACCACATGATGGCGCTAGCTAAAAAACATGGTTTTCTGATTCCCCTAAGCGACTATGACGTTCTATAGATCATACGATGGTTCTCAATTCTGATGATTTGTAATATTAATGTCTTTGGCAAAGTTGCTCATTAGTCTAAAGGCTATACACTATATGTTTGCTTTGTTGAACATTCTGGGGATCCCAAAACACAAACAACGTAGCTTTTTTCGCACAGAGAGAAGGTTAATTTACACATAGAACGTATTTCCATTTCAAGTCATTTTTGTGACTTATACTTGTAGTTTTCAAGTCACTTTTAGGTCACTTTTTGGTCACTGTGGTAGTTATGTTATAGCTGAGTAGGCCATGCTATACAAAAATGATGATTATCATTCAATCTGTCAAGTGCACAAGTACCACATTGGCGATGAGCAAGAACCCAAGAACAACGGATAAACCAGTCGGAAGTTGGATCAGAATAGATCTCAAGGCATCTATAAAGGGTAACTATAAACGTCTGATTTTCCGAAAGATAGAATCTCATCAGATCAGACTCGAGGGAAAAAGAAAAGTCTCGCCTCAATTGAGGGAGATGCCTTAGCGGTGGATGCAAATGCACCCGGAGAAGGCAAGAAAGACTCCCTTCAAAGGAGGGAGACGCCTTAACGGTGGATGAAAATCCATCCGGAGGAGGCAAGAATGTTTCGCCTCAATGAAGGGAAACGCCTTAACGGAAGATGAAAATCCTACCGGAGAAGGCAAGCATATCTCGCCTCAATGGAGGGAAATGCCTAAAGGACGGATGAAAATCCATCAGGAAAAGGAAAAAATGGACTAAAGGAACGTAGAAGAAAATTTGAAAATTTGACCGCACCATCAAAGAGGTAGAAAAGAATACACATGTCAAAACCGGATATAAATTCGTGTTTCTATGGTACATAAATTTCCCATTGAAGGAAAAAGATGAGTAAATGTTTAAGTGAAAAATTCATAAAAAAAGAGACCTACGTGCTCAATAAAAGTGGCAAATATTCATCTTAACGTGCATAAAAGAGATCAAACACAGGATTGATCTGAATGATTATACGCAGGAACGACGTTGAAAATCGCTGAAAAAATAATCAATGCCATACAAGATCATCTCTTGTTATAGAAAAGGAGATGTGGTAGTTATGTATATAGCTGAGTAGGCCATGCTATACAAAAATGATGATTGTCATTCAATCTGTCAAGTGCACAAGTACCACAGTCACTATTTAGTCACTTTTTTGATCGTTTTGGTCACTAAAGTCACTATTATTTCACTGTCTGACTGCTACCAGCCCTTTTTTTTTTTTGTTTTTTACAAGGGGGAAATCTGCAAACAGATCCCCTGAGAAGATAACTCAGGGAATGCGGGGATGACGCACCAACGACGACCCGCTAAAACCAGCCTATGCACTGTGCTTGAGCAATTCATTTAGAATTGCTCAAGTGGTGAACAGTGCTTCGACATGACCCTTGGACTCAGACCCTCATCTCCCCGGAACCACCTTACGGTATTTCTTCGGGAAGGGACCAGTGCATATAGCACAACACGTGTAGCAGAAGTAGCCTAGGCAAACTGCTTCTCCTAGCCGACTTAAACAATGTTACAAGGGACCAGCCTCGGCAGGGCTAATCCTCTGCAGCCAACTCTTGGTCGGCGCGCCATAGACGCTGCAATTCTAACATAATGTGAGTGACAGCCGTAGTTACTGCATTCCAGCACTCGGCATCCGCACACATTCTCTCTATAATATTGTCGGGGGACGTGTCCCCTCCGCATGTAGTGAGCATGCGACCTCTCACAACAATGAAACGGGGGCAATCGAACACGACATGCTCCGCTGTTTCCTCTACACCAGCACAATTGGGGCACGCAGGAGATTCTGAGTGCCCGAACCTATGCAGGTACTGTCTATAGCAACAATGTCCTGACAGAAACTGCGTCAGGTGGAAGTTCACTTCCCCATGGCTTCTACCATACCAATCTGACACATTTGGTATTAGTCGATGGGTCCATCTACCCTTAGTGGAGTTATCCCATTCCTGCTGCCAGCTTCTGAGCGTTTCCTCTTTACACGTGTCGCGGACTCCTCTGGTACCCCTTTGGTTGAAGCATTGAACATCTTCCTTGATGATGAGCCCGATGGGCGTCATCCCGGCTATGATGCACACGGCCTCTTTAGATACCGTCCGGTATGCACTTGCTACTCTTAAGCACATTATCCTGTACGTGCTTTCCAACCGCTTTAGGTTTCTGTTCGTTCTAAGCGCTTTTGACCAGATTGGTCCTCCATACCTTAGTATGGATAGCGCCACGCTTGCCAGCAGCTTGCGTTTGCTGGCAATTACAGCAGAGCTGTTAGACATCATCCTCGAAAGCGCCGCTATAGCCGTAGATGCCCTTTTACAGGCATATTCAACGTGGCTAGCGAAGCTCAGCTTGTCATCGATCATTACCCCAAGATGCCTAAGGGATCGCTTGGACTCTATGGTGCAATCACCTACCGAGATAAGCGCCCGTTGCTCGGACTTGCGGTTGTTGACCACCACCACCTCAGTCTTGTGACGGGCCAGTCCTAGTTTCCTAGACTTCATCCATTCCTCAACCAGGGAAATAGAGTGCGCTGCTGTCAATTCTACTTCCTCCATCGATTCACCATAGACCACTAGGGTGATATCGTCGGCGAAGCCAACAATCTTAACACCCGTCGGAAGGGGCAGCCTCAGTAAGTCATCGTACATCGCATTCCATAATAGCGGGCCCAGGATTGAACCTTGAGGTACTCCCGCGGTAATTCGAACGCTTTTCTGCCCCTCCTCTGTGTCATACAGTAGAATCCTACCATCAAAATAGCTTTCTAGAAGCTTACACAACTGCACCGGTACCTTGAGGCGGTGAAGCGCGTGTGCTATTGCTTCCCAGCTTGCGCTGTTGAACGCATTCTTCACATCCAGAGTGACAACCGCGCAGTAACGGATGCCGCTCCTTTTATGCTCGATTGCCACCTCAGCTGTTTGAACGACCGACTGGATGGCGTCCAGAGTAGATTTACCTTTTCTGAATCCAAACTGGTTGTTGGACAGGCCGTCCACACTCTCCGTATACGGTACTAGTCTGTTGAGAATCAACCTCTCCAATAACTTCTCCGTCGTATCTAGTAGACAGATAGGTCTATACGCCGACGGGTCACCTGGTGGTTTCCCCGCCTTTGGTAGTAGCACCAATTTCTGTCGCTTCCATACATCCGGGAAGATTCCTTGATCAATGCAGCGTTGCATCGTGGTTCTGAACATGTCCGGATCCGTGTTCACTGCCGCTTTTAAGGCAACATTCGGGATACCATCGGGTCCCGGTGCCTTGTTTGACGCGAATGATTTCACGACTTCTGCCAGCTCTTCGTTCGTCACTCTCGCCACTTCTTCTTCTTCATCTGCCGCATACGGCGCTGGGGGCCATGGGCTTATGGGATGGTGCGGGAAAAGTACATCGATTATCGATCGCAGCAACTCGGGCGATTTCTCTTGGGGCGCTATGGCTCCTTTGGTCTTAGCCATTACCACTCTGTAGGCGTCACCCCATGGACTAGAATTGGCACTCTCGCATAGGCTTTCAAAGCATGCCCGTTTCCGACTCTTGATTTCCTTTTTGAGAGCCAACTTTGCCTCTCTGAATGCTGCACCGCGTTCCTCGTTTTGTGCTTCTGTGCGTGCGCGTTGCATTCTTCGTCTAGCCCGAAGGCAGATTGCTCGAAGATTTGCAATTGATTCGCACCACCAATACACCGGCGGCCTTTTCTCTCTAGGAGGGGCTTTTCTCGGCATGGAAGCATCACACGCTCGTGATATCACAGCAACTAGCTCTTCACCGTTTAGGTCCAGAGTGTTCCGTTCGCGCCTCAGGGCTTCAGTGAATACTTCGCCGTCGAAGCGCGCTGTTTTCCATCCTCGGGCTTGGGTCGAGTTACATCGCGCTGCCTTCCGCCCGCCTGGTATTATACTATAGCGAATCGATTGATGATCGCTATGAGTATAACCGTCATCAACGCGCCAGTTCATGGTACCTAAAAGGTTAGGACTACAAAACGTCACGTCGATAATCGATTCTGCACCATTTCTGCGGAAGGTACTCACTGTACCCACATTTGCCAGCTCTACATTTAAAGCGGCCAGGGATTCCAGCAATAGTTGGCCTCTTTGATTGGTGCAGCGGCTACCCCACTCCACTGCCCATGCATTAAAGTCGCCAGCTATCACTACTGGCTGCCGATTAGCTAGTTCGGCTATCATCCTGTCGACCATGTGGGAAAATTCCTCAATCGACCACCTTGGGGGCGCGTAACAACTGCAATAGAACACGCCGTTGATTTTTGCTATCGCAAAACCGTCATTTGAGCTAGAGACTACTTCTTGGATTGGGTATCGTCCTGTCGTCCCTATAGCTGCTAACTGTTGAGACCTATCCGCCACCCAGTTCCCGTTGTTGGCTGGTATGCGGTATGGGTCCGATAGTAACACCACGTCAGTCTTGGTTTCCGAGACTGACTGCCAAAGCAGCTGCTGGGCTGCATCACAGTGGTTTAAATTTAACTGTGTTACTTCCGTTTTGGCTGCTTTGATACTCCGCTTGTGCCCGGACATTTGGGTCCGCCCGTTAAGTGTCCGTTGTCTGCTCTGTCGACACATATTAGGCACTTAGCGATTTGCTTACAATCGCTTGCCCTATGGCCTTCAGCGCCGCATTTTCTGCACATCTTACTTCTGTCGGGACCATTGCAATTCCACGACTTATGGCCCTTCCCGAAACACTTGAAGCAAACTTCAGGAGGCTGTTGTATGCTCAGCCGGCAAACCGACCAGCCTACCTTGAGTATGCCCAAGTTCTTCGCTTTGTTGGCCTCTGCGACCGGCAGCCTGATCGCCGCCACCTGGGTGCCCTGCGGGCCCTTTCTAAGGTGGAAGGCCTTACTGGCTATGTCGATGTCACACTGCTCTTTGAGGGCAGCCGAGACCTCCGCTGCATCGGTGACCTCATCCAGATTTTTACACTGGAGAGTCGCTTCAGCAGTAAGGGATCTTACATCAACCTCGTCACCAAGTACTTCTTGTGCCAGTTGCTTATAGACTGCACCCTTTTCCTTGGCGTCCTTCTTTAAGACTAGGATCATTTCACCAATCCTAGTTCGCCTTATGCTTCGCACGTCTGCGCCCAATGGCGATAGCTTCTCTGTGCTTCGCATCGCCTTCAGAACCTCGGCGTATTTTGCTTCCTCCGTTTTGATAACGAGGGCTTCGCCTAAATTCCTACGTTTCGCTGTTTTCGGTTTAGCGCTCTCCTTGGGCTCCGTTTTCGGTTTCCTCTGTTTTTTCTTATTTCCAACTCGTATCCACGGGTTGCTGTTGCCTTGCGCCCGTGGTTCCTGTGGATGCACTGCCTGGTTCCGGTTAACCCGTGGCTCCTTTTTCTTGGCTTTCTTGGCCTTAGGCTTGGTGTTGGCCTCTCCTTTGTTGCCATGTCCTCTTGATCGCGGTGCTTGGCTCGTGCCAGCTTTTCCGCTCTGGAGGACGGCCGCGTAGGTCACTTTTCCCTTAGCAACCATACGTCTTTTCGCCACGTATTCATCCCCGGAAGCTTCCCTCTTCCGCATCGCATATCGAATAATATCATCAGATATATTCGCGTTGCCTGTGAAGGAAAACACTTCGGTCTGACACGACCTAGTGTCTTTTTGGCCTTCTACCTTGCCAAGTTGTTCCTTGGCTTTCTCGTAGTCCTGCTTTGCAGCTAGGACTGATTGTCGCAATTTCAGTAGACTTGTTTTCAAGTCTTTGCTGATATTTGTTTTGTTCTTAACATACTCGATGATGACATCAAGTTGCTCAGCAGCTACCTGCATTTTAGGGAGGTACTCCCTATTGCGATCCATGGCCTCGATTAGTCCCGGGCCATCGGTCACCACACATGTTGCACTGGAGCGGCCAGTGCCTGCCGTCGTCACAGTATCTAGGCTTTTGCCCACACTGTTTTCAATAAAGTTGGTCGCCTCCTTCCTTGGCGGGAACCTTAGCCGGTTACTGATAGGTCCAGAAGCCTCTCCTTCACATTCCGCTGGTTGTTTGTTTTGGTTGATCATCTCTTATGCTACCAGCCCTGTATGAAGAAATTCGACCAAATATATGAGAAAAACGGTGCCAATAACATTTTGTACCTTTGGTGGTGCTGTAGTCGATGAATTTCTTTCATCGTTGTTTTGAAGATACATTCGATCTTTATAATCTGCTGGTTTAGACATAGCGTGTGCAAGAAATCGGAGGTTTTTCCGTTCATAAACAATAAAAGTAATACCTAGGAAAACTGAAATGCGATTTTCCCCCGGGATAGATCTTGGGGCTCTAATTTTTTGATTTTTCGAGTGATATTTTACCAAAATGGGCCACCCTAATGTTATAGTGTGCTTGTATTTAATTCTTATACCAAGATATGGTATTCGTTTGCAAATTATTTCTACTAGCGATAGTTTTGAATATCGAAGTATTTGAACAAATATAAAATAAAAACTTGAGTAGATTGTTTTTCTAACCATAGTGTCTGAATCTCACAGCTTGGTTTGATCGATTAGTAGGTGTGTCTTAGGCATCAACATTTGTCTCGAATTGTGTTTCTAAAACTATTGAAGCTTTTTAATAAACTGCTGATAGAAACCATTAATAGTACGACAAAGCCTATGTAAAGCGACAATGTGTAAGCTAGATGATACAATAGGGCGGATCAAAACGTAAAAAAAAGTTTAAATATTCATTCTTCCATATTTTTCTTACGCTCTTGCGATGAAAATAGTGTTCGGTGGTGGTTTGAAGGTGACTCAAAAACGAAGTAAGTTTATATGGAAATTACTATGAACAAATTTCGAAATATGTTCCAAACACGATAGTACTGTACTGCCCATAACTGCACATTTGTAACATTCGACAAAAGTAGGCATTGAGTAAATGGAATACCAAGTGTGCATTTTATGAAAGTATGGAAAGACACTAAAATTTCGAAAAATCACAAAGAACTCAAAAATGCTTATTTGAGGGTGAAATTTTGTACAACTCGTATCGCAGTCAGAAAATAGTTCCGATAGAAATTTCATCGCTTCTTCATTACGGGACTCATGTATAATGTCAATGTGACTGTTATGCGGTTACAATTACCAATGTGACAAAACAACTTGGTATTTTTTTCGGATTTTCTAGAACAAATTTCATTAAGTCGATCGATAGTAATTATCATTTGATGACTCTCCCCGGTACTAATTCGAAATTGTCTAAAATGTCGAATGTGACAAATATACAGTTATGGACAGTATAATGTAAGTACAAACTCACTATCTCATAGTGAAAACGAATTATATAAACCTTAGTATAGGAACTTCCTGAAAAGAGAAACTCGATCCGACGGATGGGAGAAGAAAGAGCAGCAAATTCCACAATTATTTTATTGTTAGGATGGTATATAGACGATATGCGAGATTGGATTTCCGAACTTTTTTGGATTTTGAACCGCCTCACAGTGGCGCATGGCCGGACAAAACCTCAAAAATTCATGTTCTCAAAATCACTTGTTATTATTATCAAAATCACTTGTGACGATTTCTCAACATTTGAGTTTGATCTCTTTTGTTTTCGATCTCTGGCAACATTAGATTTGGCTGTAATAACATAAACTTTAAGCTGTTATTTGTAGCAAAAAATGTGTTTTGCAATTTGTCTTCCAAATTGTGATAAATTTTCAAAACTTAGTCCATTTTATGTGAAGTGGTTTGAGAAAATAAGTCACTCTCTAAGAAGTAGCATATCATATAATTTATCTATATCATCAGTCAAATCTATATAATGTGTCATAACTCGTTTAAAACTTTACTGAAATTACTACAAGGAAGTTAAATATGTATCTCTAGTTTAAGTTTGTACACAAATTTCTGCATTACAACCATTTTTTGTAGTAATAGCCATTCGATTGGATTAAAAAACTTAATTTGGACAAATTTCACTAGAGAATTGAATTTTCAATTTGACAGTTATTTCCAACGGTGTGATATAAGGTATCCAAGATAGTTAATAGATTACCATTATCAAGCGATTTGGGTCGTATTTGTGGTTTCGACCGAACTTTGTATGAAGGCCCGCCACTTTCTGCCCTACTGATACAGTTTAGCTCTTGTGCTACTCGGTATATTTAGCGGCCATTACTTTTAAACAATTCGATCAAACGCTGACGATCTTCAAGGATTGAATCTGCATAGTGTATGACGTTGATCACTTTTCTCCTACAACCGTCATCGTTTGTAGCTTTACATTACTTAGATTAGAAATAAACAATTCATTGACGAATGACACCGGGATCTGCTGCAATGTGACGTATTAGCATCAGATTCTGATCACTCGATCAGCTGCGTGATTTGAGATTGCTACCTGATTGCATTTCATTTTTTAAATTCGTTTATTTATTCGTTTTTGTTTTGATTACTCGGTCACTTTTGATTACTCATAGCTCCAACAATAGGTCAGTCAAGACATGGTTAAGGCTTCGACTTGTGAATTGAATGGTGTTTTGCGACTAGGTGTCAATTGGAGATGACAGCGATCTGTAGTGAATAAAATCAATCGTGATGTGAACTGACTCAACCTATTCAATCCGAAATTTCATTGCTTATCGAAAGATGTTTCACATTTATCCTATTAAACTAACTTTCTCTCAAATTGCATGTTCGACAATATATCATAATCGGGCCTACATCCTCTAAACATGATGATAGTGTTCTATTGCCACGATGTGTTCTTCAAGTTAAGTTTATTGGCTAAGTTAGTAAATTTTATTTAAGTTAGATTAAGTTTATTGAAAAGCGTTTTCTGCCTCTTATAAACAGGTTAATTCAATTAACCTGTAAACATTCTGAACTGCTACGGCAAATGAATGTATTATGTTGTTAACAAAATGGTAATGGTAGTTTCAATTACCTTATTAGAATGATAGAGTTGCCTACACAAAGAATGAATAGAAATTAATGCTTTAAATGATACTTATAAAGAAATCTAACAAATTTGGAGATTCCCTCGGCCCATCATAATAATTTTAAAAATAGTTGAAACAACTAAGCAAATTGCAATTAAATATAGAACTAAGTTAGTAAATGCTTAGAATTGCGTAATGTAAAACTCATAGACTCGAACTCTAGAAAAATGAACAAAGGCAAATCGGAAGTACACATCATAAATCATCAATTAGAAAGTAGTAATAGATTATTATCTTCATCTGTATTCGACTCAACTGTCGATCATACACAAATGGCGGGAAAAGTACCCAACAGTAATTTCCATTTTTTTTTTTTTTGCTCGAAAATCACTATAATCTTATCAGCTTTCCGTCGAGTGTTTTGTTGTGGATTTGATCGGTAATGAACTTTGGCACCATATACTCCGCTCGCTGAGATGATAGTGTCCATCATCATCCGTCCTGTTTCCCAAGGTGTGCGCTGTTGTGGGGTACAATTGTTTTGACCATAATATTTGCCGAGGAATCATAACAATGAAGGATGCATTGACTAACCAAGGCCAGAAGTACGTCAAACACAATAATTACCTACAATAAGAATCAGGTGGTTAGCTATGTCAACACAAACAGCTCGTGCGATGGAAAAGCTTCCTCTGATTAGTAGTGTTGCTGTTTATAAACCTGACCTGCGACATTAGTGCACTGACGGTAGGGAATTGATTTATGTAATTAAATACTAAGAAAGGCATAAACCGGCCAACCAGTTAAACAATCTTTCACCATTTGACATTGACCCCGGCCAAAAGCGTAACGCATGGATAACTCGTTCACCCAATAAATATCGCCTTGTACGCACTTCGTAAAAGCCGGTTTTGTACGTACTTATTGCATGGCTATTTGCGGTGCACTTATTACCATAACCAGCCTCCTTCGATCAATCTTATCGCATAGAACAGGTAGGCTCTGATGGAGATTTCGAGTTCGAGTGGCAGACGATCACAGCGCCACCACCAATCACGCAATCTGTGTCAAAGTTACGGAAGGTGACCGGGGGTTACATTTTCGAAAACTCTATTTTAAGTCGATATAAGTCGCGACGATTGCGTATGCGATTAGCATGCAAAGAGTGAACGAACGACTGTGACAGTTGACAATGACCCTTTGGCTTCGAATGTCACCTGCCTATAGCCAGTCGGTTACACGGAGTACTAGATTATGCAAGAACTTAGGAGTTGCGTTTGCGTAGGTATAGGAACGGGCGTTGGACGCAGTTTCTGCAAGCTTTGTGCGAATGGTGTCAAGATACTTTAGCTTTCTTTTCGACAGCTACGCAATATAGGTTCTTTTGTTCTGACAAACCTCGACCAATGATGACCCATCGGGTAATCCAAATGAGTTAGTAATCGAATGGACACTCAAGGACCAATGACTATGAATGAACTGATGATGTAGGTATCGTCGCCCGGAAGGAAAATCATTTCCCATTGTGTCGATACCTACTTGAATGCGTGCAGTTTATTAATAAGCGCTTGTTGAGTGGTCAAACGATATTTTCATTCAACAGGCTTGGGGCACAGGCCGGTCCAAGATCTTTTCGTAATGGACATTTTCTCGACTTCTCAAGGCATACAGTATCTACATGCTAAAATCGTAAATCGGCTTTCACATAATAACTGTGGAAGTACTCATAAGAACATTCATATGAAGCTGAGATGCAGGCTCTGTCTCAGTTTGGATGTAATACGCCAGGGCTAGTAGCAAGTCACTTTTTAGCAAGATTGTCACTATTTTGAAGGCAGTCACTTCAAAGCCGGTGTCTATTTTTCAAAAAAATGTTTAGAACTTCTTGCTCCCATGTTTTAATGATAAAAATAGAGTTCTGTCAAATTGTCAGGCATTTCGGTGTCGACTCAGAGGTGGCTCAAAGACGATGTAAGTTTATATGAAAATTACTAGGAAGACATATAGAAAAGTGTTCTAAACACGGTCATTTTTTTATGCATCATTCGGCACTTAACGGCAACCAAGTTGAAAGGGTAAATTCACAGCAATTTCTAATTAAACACTTAAACGAATACATTTACATGATTCTTTGTTAGTTTAGTTTCACTCTGATACAACAAATAAATCTAAAAAAAAACAATTTAGCACGAGCTGTCATTGATTTCGAGATGCCGATAATAGAAGAATAGATTAATCCGCAGTTCTTATGGGAAAGATTGCCGACAATGACAATGACATGAAAAGTTCGAAGCGTTGTAAAAACGTACCGAACAAGTTTTTGACAACTTTGTCGCTGTGATTCGATAGAGGACTACACGGAGCCATAAATCAACCTAACTTTGACTTCTCTTGACTCAATAGGGTCCTAAAGCCCTGTCCCGATTTTAGTGCCAAACGCTGAGATTAGGCCAAAAACACATGTGTACTCAATTTTCTAATGTTTTCCGTTGGATTAAGTCCAAAAAAAAACTTATTTTTATGTTTTTTTTTTTTAATTTTGTCATACCCCTTGGCTTACACTCAAATTTTGGGTCTATTTTGTTTTCCGTGTCCCTTCCGAAATGTCAGATAGGAACAACCCCAGTGTTAAAACTAAAACCCCTGTGGTGTTTTTGTCGATTTAGCGAACGTCAAGCATGATTACAAGTGTCAAGGTTCATTTATGGACCCAATTTTTAAATTAAAGTTTGAACATGATATATCCGTAAGCGGGAAAAATTGCTAAAGTAGTTGAAGTAACATGCTCTTTCGTGTTATTAAATAAAAACAAGATTTTATTAAAAATTTTCGGATCCAATTCGACTGTTCCGTGGGATAACCAAAATTTGGTCAAAATTATAGGTAATTTAAGTAGGTAATTTTCATTTGACAACAGCAAAATAAACAGCTCACAATCAGCACGGTAAAAACTCAGCTTGTTCGATTGAAAGGATTGATCACTTGACTCAATTCAAAACACCAATCACCATGATTTGAAGAGTTCAAGCAAGCTTCTCTCCAGAAGCTGACAAGCTTCTTTCCAGAAGCTGACAAGCTTCTTTCCAGAAGCTGACAAGCTTCTCTCCAGAAGCTGACAAGCTTCTCTCCAGAAGCTGACAAGCTTCTCTCCAGAAGCTGACAAGCTTTTCTCCAGCAGCTGAGAAGGTTCTCTCCAGAAGCTGACGAGCTTCTCTCCAGAAGCTGACAAGCTTCTCTCCAGAAGCTGACAAGCTTCTCTCCAGAAGCTGACAAGCTACTCTTCAGAAGCTGACAAGCTTCTCATCAGTTGCTGACAAGCTTCTCATCAGAAGCTGACAAGTTTCTCATCAGAAGTTGACAAGCTTCTCATCAGAAGTTGACAAGCTTCTCATCAGAAGCTGACAAACTTCTCATCAGAAGCTGACAAGCTTCAAAATTTCAATTGTCTTTAGCACTAGACTCTGAAGTGAGAAGTCTTTGATTTTGAACATCATGTCTATTGTATGAAAGCAATCATTGACAGCTCGTTGTAGAAAGTAATTGAGATCAATTCAACCCCTTTCAACAGATGCGAGTTGGTGTTTAGAGGTAAGATACAAGACTTGCACTTCGGAGATTGAAGGTTCAAATCTGGGCCAGGCGGAAATGTTTATTTTAACTTTTTTGTTAATATCAAATCGAAACATTCAATGTTACCTTGGTATTGTCAAGATTTGACGGTAGTGCAAATCCAAGTGCAGAACTATTGATAGCTTCGTGCATGTTTTTTTACCGTGAGGGTGAAAACAATCTGTTCATAGTGGGTTAAAACAACTTAAATCTAGGTAAACTCGGAAGAACCCATATTTGTCTTATTCCACCGATATTCGACACTAGGTACCAGATAAAACATGGGTCATACGGGGCTGATAGCAAATAATTTTTTAGTTACTTGGTCACATTTTTCGATCTGGTCTCTTAAAAGACACTATTTCCAACAAGAAGCCATTAAAGTCACTTTTTCAGAAAAATGGTCACTTAAGTCACTATTTTCGTGGTCCGATGAAAATGAAATTTAAGGCTGGTTTAGCTTTCCAAACTCAAACAACAAGAAATAGATTTTTGTTATACAGTCAACTCTCCCTTACTCCATATTGAAGGGACCATCGAGTAAGGGAGGTATCGAGATACAGAACACATATTTTTCAAATTTTAAACTTTTCATTATTTTTACACAATGCATAAAAAATAGTAGTTTCAATGTATAAAATAATATAATTTTACCACATTAACCTATGTGACACTTTTTTACCTACCTGCAAAAATTGAAAATTTTATCACCCGGGTATGGACAGTAAACCTTAATTTTACTATCAATTCAATCATAATATTCAAATTCATGAAATATATTAACATTTGGAGGACATTTGAAACTTTTCTTGAAAATATCGAGTTAGAGAGGTAAATTTACTTGGGTAACTGTAACAGATTGCGTCGAGTTAGGGAACATCGAGTTAGACAGGTATCGACTTACAAAAGTATCAAAGCATGCTAGATTGAAGGGACCGCGCATTCCATCGAGTTAGGGGAAATATCGAGATACAGAATATCGAGTAAGGGAGAGTTAACTGTATATAAATACAAAGAAAAATTCCTCTGGAAAATTAACCAAAGACGGTTTGAAAAACTACCAATAAAATCAAAGAGTTTGTTAAAAACTCGTCTAGAACTTCAAATGTGAGTACCAAGTTTGCTAAAAATCCTTTCAAAAATTACATTAAAAATCCCAACCTATGAAATATACATTTTTACATGCGTTGGCCCATGATACTGTTTTTACGACTTTGGTCAATTATTTTTGTATAAAAAAAAAACTCGTTTCTATAATGAATGGTTGTACAATGTACATTATTGCTGTTTGCATTTGAGATGCAAATCTTGACTAAATGTCCTCCAAATGCGGTAACTCAAAACAATCAAAGGACACCTAGCAACGATTATGTAAATCACCGCCGCCCTAGCAAGAAAAATCTACCTTTGACATCGCATTTCTTGTGAAAAATCCTACCGCGTTTGGTGTTCCCGCATTTGATATTTGCATTTCAAACGCACACAGCAATATTGAACAACGTCAAATCCACCTGTTAATAAATTTCAGCAACACATATGCGATTTCAATCGTTAACTGTTTGCTTCATAGCCTAAATCCGGTTTAACCGTTTTTAGTCTGACCTCTTTAATTTTAACCCCGCTAATGTACACATCGTTCAGATTAAAACGGGTTAAAAAGTCATTTAGCTCTTGGAATACAAAGAAGTGAAATAGAACGTTGAGAAACGGAATGCAGAATCAAAACAAAAACAGTCGAACAGGTATCCAGAAACACGGTTTTAAGGTGACTAGAAGCTCAAATTAAAAATGAATTCCGATGCTTTGCATGACGTACCGTTCAAAGTAGCGGGGGTGCACGGTATGCAAAATAAGTCATTTTCAGGGTCGTAGAACTGATGAAGCGTGAAATTACGATATGATTGTTTTCAGAAATGCATTAATTGGAACGTTCAGTTGAAGTGTAGATATTAGTGTAATAAGTGATTATTCAGAAGAAAAGGTTTAATTATCGCTTAATTTATGATCTCGCCCTAATAACCATTGGTAACCAAGTGTGTAACTTGTTGTTACTGAACTAACGAATGGTTTTACACGTTGTTTAACAATAACGTGGTAGTTTTTAATATTGATCCATTCATTTACTTACTAACAATGAGCTACACACTCAGTTGCCAATGGCTCTTAGGGCAATATTATAAGTTATGCGAGAATTCAACAGAAATTCTGTCGCAAATTTTGCCTGAGTTTCTATTTTTGTGCTTGTTTTGAATTTTGAATTCGGCCAAAATTTTTTTTAGAATGTTCTGAAATTCATCCATTTTTTTAAGAAAGAAGGTAAATCTCCAATGCATCATCTTTATGACCATTTATAGCTATCAAGTCTTATCCTGGACAGATAACTGGTAAGAAACATTACATGTTTTTTTATTAGGAATTTTCTAATAATTACTGCTGTACATTGATTTTTTATCCATATAGAACGTATACTCATTTCTAGTCTATTTTATGACTCATTTGGTGATCAGATAACTATTTTAGTCATCGCTTTTCACTACCATCCCTGAATTCCAGAATGAAAAACAAAATTCAAAAGACTTACCCCATATATTACAAAAAACTTTTACTTTTTCAAAGTTCCTCCACGATATTGAAGTAGATAAGTTTTAATTTTATCAAGGCAAATTTATTTATAAAGTGTGAGTGATTCAGACATATCTTATTATTTTTCTTCTGCGATGAAGCCTGTTTCTTAGCTTATGTTCTTTTAGCATTTCAGCAGTCATAAACCCTTTCATTTCCACAGCTTTGATTGACAATTTGATTGTCAAAACAGCGTTTTTAGATAAAATTCGTGAACAAAAGTTGTTGAAAATAATTATAATTATTCGAAATCACTTTTAAAATAGAAGTTTTTTGATTTTTTACCAATAGTATTACCAACATAGGGTGACATATTTCTATGTTTAGTGAGATAAATGAGTGTATGAGTTCCTTACAATCATTATTGAGCTAATAATGCTAATTCGATTCAGCTTGTGGTCGTCGAAACCATGGGAAAGGGAGGATTAACTGAAAGAATCAATTTCCATTTGCTCATTATTTCCATGAACATGGAAATAGGGAGAACCATCAATTTGTATGGGGGCCTTCCTTAGCCGAGTGGTTAGCATCCGCGGCTACAAAGCAAAGCCAAGCTAATTTCGATTCCCGGTCGGTCCAGGATCTTTTCGTAATGGAAATTTTCTTGACTTCCTTGGGCATAGAGTATCATCGTACCTACCTGCCGTACGATATACGAATGCGGAAATGGCAAGTTTGGCAAAAAAAGTTCTCAGTTAATAACTGTGGAAGTGCTCATAAGAACACTAAGCTGAGAAGCAGGCTCTGTCCCAGTGGGGACGTCATGGAAAAAGGAAGAAGAATACTTCGAAATTTTAATGAAATATAAAAAAAAACGAATTTCCGAACAGTCAGTTTTTCTCAGACTTCTCCCAGACATTCTTTTAAAGATTTTTCCTGGAATGATTCGAGAATTTTTTTTCACAAAATGCTCCAGTGGATTCTCGATTAGTTTAACACTACTACTTCCTATAATTTCCACAGATTACTCTGAAAATTTTCCTACAAACTTTCAGAAGATTCCCTTTAGATGGTTGTGCACTATTTATCTGCCGATTTATTCAGTTGTTACTCGAGAAGATCTTCTATCACAACTAATTTTACAGGAGTTCTTCCAATAGAATTCACATAGGTTTATTTCCTCCAGGGATTACTCGAAAAAATCTATCAATAACTCATCCTGGAATTCCAGAATAAATTTGGCCTGGAAATCCTGATGAAGTTCCTCCAGCATTTCATCCAAAGAGTAATCCTGCAATTTTTTCAAACGTTTCTCGAGTAATTTCTTAACTGAAATCTCCACGGATGCCACCAGAAGTTCATTCAAGCTTTCACATTATTTAACCTCAATAATATAGCATTTTTTATCCGATCATTGCTACACAAATTTCTCTAGGGATTCGATCTGATGTTTTTCGAAGAATGCCGAAGAAATCACGAGAGAATTCTTTAAAAAAATCTTCGAAATATTCTGAGAGAAACATCTGGTCAGCTTATATAAGGAATCAAACGCTTAATGTTTGGTTCCTGTTAGTTTTCTGTTTGATTTCTTGGTCTCCTTGTGGATCCTATTTGGTGTCTTATTTTGCCCAGAGGTCTCCAAAGTTCCTAATTTCAAGAAAATCAATCGCTATCAGTCCTGTATGCAACGTCACAAACTTTCCTGATAAAAGACCTATCTCTACGAAAGAAATCACACAACAAACAGTTGTCTTGGCAACGCGAGCGTCACTTCCTATCATCGGAGATCGTACGACATGACAAACCAAATTAAAAATGCTTATCTTCCTAATTTCCTGGACCGCGCACACTTACTACGCGTGAATCGATAACTCAAAGGTTGCCAAAATGTAAGCCCCCGAAAAATCCGAAAGTAAAAGCCGTTCGGCAGTAAATCATGGCACCACCTGTAAGAAAATGAATCGTCTAAAACCGGATCGCATTCCTAATTTATCGCTGCGACGACGTAAACAATGCCCGGTGTCGTGATGCGAGCGATTAGACTGATTGGGTGGGAGGTATCTTGAGTTCGTTGACTTGGCAACCGTTATGGTCGACTGTGGGCGTCAAGGTCACCATTCAATCAAAATCGTTGCATTCTTCGATAACGGCTGCAACTGCAGCGCAGAATTTTTTAATCACTGATACGGCGATATCGATCAGGGCTTATCTGATTGCGACGCAGAAGCCGTACACTGAGACAAGTGTGTCGCGACGTTTTCACAAGATTTCTGATTTGAAAAAAAAAACTCCTGGAAGAATGGCTGGAAAAAATCTGCGACTCCCATGAGCAATATCTCTAGGAACTACCGGAAAAATTTCTCAAACAATTATAGGAGGAATCTCTGGAGTAATTCCTGAAGGTATTGTCAGATAAATTAGTAGAAATTTTAAAGAAATGCTGAAAGACAATTTTATAGGAATCTTTTAGAATGTTACAGGGAAACCATAGAAGAACTACTAGAATTTATTGTGCATGACGAAAGATTTTCTCTAAAAAAAGGTAATTTTTGTAGTTTTCTGAAAAAACAACCAGATTGAATTTTTGAGGTATTCAAAACAAAATACTTGGAAGAATTCCCTAGAAAAATTCTTGAAGGAATTCCATGTTAAATAATCACTAAACGAATTTTTGAAGAAATCTTTGGTATTATATCTGAATCTTTGATCAACTACCTGAATTGATTTCGGATGATGAATTGTAATTTCGGATAACAAACTTGTTTGGGTGTACCCCGAGTTTGTTGACGGTGACGAATTGGTTCCCCTCAGGGGGGAAAACTTATCACCGGTATTATTGAGAGTCAAGTAAAGCTCCCCAGCGAACCATGCAAGAATTCCGGTCACGTTGCGCGAGAGCCGCTATAAATGCGCGATCTTCTGCCGGCTTAGCGCTCTCGGCACGTACACCGGATGAACCTTGTCTTGGACTATGTGGTGTGTACTAAACAACAATACTCACGTAGGTGCCCAAACCAGGCCACGTAAGTACTAGATCCAGTTAGTGGAGTGGAGAGTGCGATCGACTTGGAAAAAACAGAGATGGAATCGAATGAGTCTATTAACATTGAGGTGTGCTCTTTGGAGAGTCACGTGCTGCTATTACTGGAACCGATGATTTCGTAGAATGATTTCGCATAGCTACCGTTGGAATAGCAACAAATGAAGTACTAGATTATGATTTGAACTTGTACATATCTCTTGATATTATGATTATAGTACTGACAAGCATAAAGTAAACGTTGATAGATGTCCATGCAAAATGGTCAAATGTTCAGACCCGGGTAAAACTAGTTGATCTGAAAAAAAACTAGGTATATGTCAGAAACAATTAATTCGAAATTTGACAACGGTACAGTTATTTAATTTAGTTTGTGAAACTGAAAGAAAAACTGTTTTCTGTCCTTCCACCATGCGGCCCTCGAGAAGATTTTGTGTGGCCTGCGAATGGAATTTGAATACTAATGTAATGTGGCTCGCATGTAACAATTCTTTGATGACATGTTTTGTATTACTTTGTTTTTACTGAAAAATAGTTCACTAAAGTCATGGGGAAACTGTCTACGTATTTATTTCTTTGGTATTTGTATGATTGTGAAGAATTAATAAAATTATTTTCTATTTTTTTTAGGCTGATAGCTGATATACTAAAACTATCAATATTACTGGCGAGCTATCAATATCACTTTGATTTGACAACCAACAGTAGTGATGCGACAATGCGTTTTAGATCATAATCACTGCAGAATAAGTGATCACGTGGTAATTATCCACATAGCAGTCGGGCTCAGAATAGATACCACTTTTAGTGCTACATTTGATCCCTTTGTACTATACTTGGTACCCAAATTTTACAGAGCGCAGTACATTTTTACAGCATTCTAGATTTTGATATATGACCTCATATGCAATATAATTTTGGGCAACTGCAAGGGACATGAAAGTCTGTATTTCGTCTATGATTGCAATCCATCTGCAGCACTGTAAAAATATTGTACCAATAAATTACCATTTGATTTGCTTAATTTAGGGCTAAACTTAACCCATCTCCCATCTAATAATCTTTCCATTGTATTTCTCCCTATTTCTCCGCAGAGGCACAGACATGGTGGACATAATATCCAACCGTGTGCAGGAGGCATACGGCTCGTTCCGGCTGCCGGGCATGTTCGGCACGACCCAAGCGGTGGAGGCCGGAGGTTTCTCCACCTATGCCATGCTCAAACGCTTCGGCGAGCAGAAGAAGCGCAAACGGCAGATCGACAAAGAAAACGATCGCAAGGTAAGCGAAATACGGTCACTTCGTTCTTCAGACATTTTGATATGAATGATAGTATTGTGTTGCTTGGTTGCATTGAATCTAGTACTGCACCGTAGATATTGCATTCGAAGTGCATCATACACGAGAAAACGCACCGCTGTCAATTGACACGGCCAATTGGTTCGGGTCAATTAGCAGCACTTATTTCGCACGATTCTTCCAGCAATACATCACTGTCATGCTTTCTCTACTGCCATTCAGCCTTGTAAATAATCAAATCAACGAACAATTCTAACCTCAAACCCCATATTCTGCTTTTACTTTTTCCCCGAACACGCTTTCTAAACATGGAATTGGCAACCACCTCCTATAACATCCCAAAAACTATTGTTGGTGCTATCCCCAATAACCTCGGTCTACATGCTGATGCTGATCCGAAATACGATCAGCTGCGAGAAGACAGTTTGTACCATATGAAGAACTCGCCCACGCCACACATCTCGCTGGACAGCAAAGCGATGCCCGGTATGGCGTGCCGATTCTGTTCGCCGGCAGAAAGTGTAAGTAATGATTGTTTCCGTTTATTGTTAAGGTTTCTTGTGCTTGTTCTAGTACTACATGGTTTGTGCACGTTATATTTACAGTTTTTGAGCACATCAACATTTCCTCCCTCTATCCCAAGTTACGGTAAAGATGGGCGTAGCCAAGAATAGCGAAGTTCATGATTTTGCTATGGTTTATGGACAAAAAAAATATTATCAACAATTTTTAATTTCCTAGATATTTTCAAAAATGCGTTGAATATCTGCAAAAGTTGCATGCACTCTAACACCACCTGATGGCGAATTCTCGAATCGGTTGGCTAGAATAATAATAGTGTTTTGACGCGAACCTTGGGAGTGGACTGTAACGAGGTGGTCCGCCCAAAACACGGGTCTTCCCGAGGTCCTTGACCCCGACCTCCAATCACTGACCTTTCTCACTAAGGAAGTAATCACAACGCGGCGTACTGGGACTCAACAACTTTATTTCGCGGACCGACAGGGAGACACAACTTGTCTGTTTGAAAGTTGGTGCAAACTGATTTTTATTGCTAATATACAAACAGTAGACCCGCTTTCGGGTGGATCTCGGGAAGCGAGACCCGATAGCTCTTATCGCGAGCGGGAGTTAGAGCGAAAGTGATCTAAAGAGATCAACAGTGGTTCTCAATTTAGTTATTGGACCGAACATGCCGGCCGCCTTGAAACCAGACGAGTTTCAAACAAGACTAACATACATTCTACACATACTATTTCACAACTACCTTTTAACAATACAAATTGGAATCAAGGTTCCCTTCTTAATACTAGAATAAAACTGCGCCGACCCATGTCGACTAGGACCTCGCCACACTCGCGCGAGGGGGTGGGCTGCTTCGAGGCGCCTTCAGCGCCGACACACGTCGAGCTACGGCTCACGTGCGCTGCCTTGGGGTTAGGGATGACCTTCTTCGGGATTGCCGTGCCGGACGCACGGCGGCTTCTTCTTCGGGTGGCTTCATCGGTAGAGTCTCGTCGGGTCTCGACCGTGTACACCAGCGCATCGGCTGATGCCTGGCTTCCTTCGTCTTTCGTGGTGCGTGGAGTGGTTCGGGTGGTGATGGTTTCCTCGGGAAAGATATGATGTAGTGGGCTGACATAGATTTCTGTAAAACCGGAACAACTTACCGACCCAGGCAAGAATGGTGCCTGACGATTCTCCGTGGAGTGTGCGCCTGGGTGGTAGTGTCCGGATCGGGCGGAGGGCTTCTGTGGTCGGGTGACCATCACTTCGTCGCTTCGAGCCATCGGGATGCTGGCCGACAGGATGAGCTGGCCAAGCCCAGAGCCAACCAGTTGACGACGGCGGGGTGGAGGGGTTACCATGGCTTCCTCCGGGAAAAGTTGGTAGCGGTGGTGCTACCGGCGATAGACGAAGTGATTAGAGTGTTTTCTGATTCTCGCGATGACCCTTTGGTTAACGCCGACGCCGTGGGCGCTGAACCCTTCACCACATTGACGACGGACTGACGACATATACAACATGCATGGACGATACAACTTGACCTTTACGACGATTGCCCTTGGGGTGACTTGACGACTTCGAGAAATGGATGGTGCCGAAGCACCGGAGCGGCAATTGGCGTAAGCCTCATGCGCTAGAGAGTTGTTGGGTATCTTCGTTGTCGCGGATGGGAAGAGGACAGACCTTCGAGATTCCGCGATCGAAGCATCCGTCTTTGGTGCGGACCGTGACGACGCGGATGTTGCCGTCCGACCCTTTGAAGATCTTGGTGACCCTACCCAAGTGCCACTTCAGTGGTGGAGCGTTTTCGTCCTTCAGCAGGACCATCATGCCGACGCGAATGTTGTCGCGTTGCTTGGTCCACTTAGTGCGGTTGTGCAGATCCGAGAGGTACTGCGTAGACCACCGGTTCCAGACTTGCTGCGCCACTTGTTGCGCGTCTTCCCACTTGTCCAACCGGTTGGTGGAAACATCTTGGAGATCTGGTTCCGGGATGGCGGTCAGGGGCCGCTGGACCAGAAAGTGCCCTGGAGTGAGGGCTTCGTAGTCGTTGGGGTCGCTGCTTATCGGAGTCAGTGGACGCGAGTTGAGAACTGCCTCGATCTGGGCCAGGGCAGTCAGCATCTCGTCCACCTTCAGCACCTTGGTGCCAATCGCCTTCTTGAAGTGTCCCTTGAAGGACTTCACCTGCGCCTCCCAAAGGCCGCCGAAGTTGGGCGTTCGGGGAGGGATGAAACGGAACTCGATGCCGTCGGAACTAGTGTCCTTGATCAGCCGGTCCTGGAACTTCTGGGCGTGGAAGAGGCGGTGGAGCTCGGTCAGCTCGCGTTTCGCACCGACGAACGTAGTTGCGTTGTCGCACATTATCAGCTTTGGCCTGCCGCGGCGGGCAGTGAAGCGTTTCAACGCCGCTAGAAAGGCTTGCGACGTTAGGTCCATTACCAGCTCCAGATGGACGGCTTTGACGACCAGGCAGACGAAGATTGCCACGTAGCACTTCACAGGACTTGCTCGCCGGTTGGGGTAGTTCACGAAGAATGGACCGCAGTAGTCCACGCCGACGTTCATGAACGGTGGCGCGGGGTTGACTCTTACCGACGGCAGGTCGGCCATTATCTGCTCCAGAACCTTCGGCTTGTTCCGAAAGCACGGGATGCAGTCGTGGATCACCTTTCTCACCAGGCTGTGGATGTGAACTGGCCAGAATTTTCCACGGACCGCCGAGGTCAGCAGTTGCTGACCGGCGTGGAAAAGCTTGTGGTGGTAGTGCCAAACAATCATCGTTGCGAGGGGATGGCGGTGGTGGAGAATGTACGGGTGCTTGCGATCGGACGATATCGATGCCTTAGAGAGCCGGCCGCCGACGCGCATCACGCCGTCAGATAACCGTGGATGCAGCGCAGCGATATTGGACGAATCGTGGACACTACCTTTCTTGGCGAGATCATGCAGTTCTTGCGGATAGCATTCCTGCTGGGACAAGCGAACCAAGGCAACGATTGCGTGCTCCTGTTCCTCGAGCGACAGGCATCCAGTTTTCCTGGACTGCTGATTGCACCTCTGTGCGTTGTGTCTGAATCGCAGTAGCAGCGCTACGATCCGGACCAGCTCCATGAACGAAGAACGTTCGCTGAAGATTTCGCTCGGCGGTATGCCTTGAGCCGGAAAGGCCGGCGTTGGTCGCTCCTCCAGCAGTGCGGGATCGAATTCGACGACGGGCATATTGTCAGCGTGCGGCCAGAACTGTTGGTCCTGGGTTAGCCATCGGGGACCCTCGAACCACATGGTTTGGTACTGAAGGTGCGCTGGAGAAATTCCGCGGGAGATGAGGTCTGCAGGGTTTTCGGTGCCCGGAACGTGACTCCAGCCACGGTCCTTGGTGATGTGCTGAATTTCAGACACGCGATTCGCTACGAACATCTGCCAGCGAGACGGTAGCGACGCCAACCACCACTTGACGATCATCGAGTCCGTCCAAAAGAACGCCGCGAGGTTGGGGCGAACTTGATTGTACTTCTCGTACAGGTGACTGAGCAGGAGGGCTGAGGACAGCTCGAGACGTGGGATGGTTATCTTCTTCTTCTTCCGCTGGAGGTTTTCCAGAGGCGCCACTCGAGACTTGGAGGTGATCAGGCGGACGGTGACGGTGCCATCCGACGCGGTACAACGGAGGTAGAGGCACGCTCCGTATGCAGCTTCCGACGCATCGCAGAAGCCATGCAGCTGCACATCAGCACAGTCGTTGCTGACGCCGAGCCAGCGGGGAATTGAGAGCGACTCCAGAGCGATCATGTTCTGTTTGTACTCCTTCCATAGATCCTGAAGTGACTCGTCCAGAGGGTCGTCCCAACCACACTTCAGCAGCCAGAGCCGCTGGATGAATATCTTCGCCTGGACAACTACTGGGCCCACCAGGCCGAGCGGATCGAAGAAGCACGCTGCGTCGGAATGAACGCTGCGCTTTGTGATGGTGGAAGAGTTCGATCTCCACTCGGGGAACGAGAAGCAAAAGTGATCCGCCTGCGTGTCCCATCGTAGACCCAGGGTTTTCACCGTCGCGTTCGAAGAATCCAGGTCGAGTACCGTTCGTTCATCCCGCAGATGCTTGGGCAGCTTGGAAAGCAGCCCTGCCGAGTTCGAGTTCCACTTTCTCAGAGTGAAACCTACCGTGTTAGTCAGCTCAATAACCTCGTTCATCAGCTTCCGTGTTTGGTTGACCGTGTCCGCGCCTGACAACATGTCGTCGACGTAGAAGTCCTCTTGGACCACCCGACTAGCGATCGGATGCGTCGAGACACTATCTTCTCCCAACTTTTTCAGGCATCTTGTGGCCAGGTACGGTGCACTCGCAGTGCCGTACGTGACCGTGAGCAGCTCGAACGTCTTCACAGGTTCCTCCGGTGTGTCTCTCCAAAGGATTCGCTGCAGATGTTGATCTTGCTCGGGAACACGGACCATCCGGTACATTTTGGCGACGTCGGCAGTGACGGCGATACGGTGATGACGGAAACGGAGAATGGTGGAGATCAGGTCATTCTGGACGACCGGTCCCACCATCAGAGCGTCGTTGAGGGAAATCCCTGTAGAGGTTTTGCACGACGCGTCGAACACGACCCTCAGCTTGGTTGTCGTGCTATCGGGCCGCAACACGGCGTGATGCGGCAGGTAATACACTGGATCGGCAGTGGGTTGCTCTCCGTCGACTTCCTTCATGTGGCCCATCAGCAGATATTCATGGATGAACTCCATGTAGGCCTCCTTCAACTCGGCGTTCATGGTGAACCTTCTCTCCAAGCCGATGAACCGCTTCATGGCTATGTTTCTGGACTCTCCCAGGCGTTCCAGCATGTGCTCCTTCTTCGGCAGCGTCACTACGAACCTGCCTTCTTGATCACGGACCGTTGACTTGTTGAACATCTCCTCGCAGGCCGTTTCTTCCACCGAGTGCGTTCGGTTCACGTGGCACGTCTCCAGCTCCCAGAATCTGGCGATCAGGTCTTGCAGATCGACGGTCGTGCTGACGTAGCTCGCTGTCGTGGGCATGACGCTTGTGGTCTCCGGAACTCTGCCGGACACGACCCAGCCGAAGACGGTCTCCTGCAGCGTGGGACCGCTCTCCGACAACTTTCTTCTTCCGGCCCGCAGCACGTCGAAGTAGAACTCCGCACCGATGATCATATCTACGGGACCGGGCTCGCCAAAGGTGGGATCCGCTAGCAGCACTTCGGTGGGAATCTCGCACAGCTCCACGCGTACCGGTTTGAGAGGAAGAGTTTGAGTAATTTTCGGCAACACGTGGAACTGCATGCGCTCCCCGAACGAGGAAATCGATGGGCTTCGGGCTTCGATGATGGCTTCGACCGCTTTCGTCGACGTCACGCTGCTGTTACCGATGCCCTGCACTTGCAGGAAATTCCGCTGTTCGTGGAACTTCAACTTTCTGGAGAAGCTACAGGTCATGTAGCAAAACTCCGAGCACGAGTCGAGGAGGGTTCTGGCCAACGCAGTGTTGCCAAAACGGTCCACCACCTTCACGATCGCGGTTGACATCAACACTTGTCGCGTTGTGCCTCCGCTGTGGGACGATCCGGTGGATTTAAGGGAAATTGCAGGTTGGGAGTTGGTGGTGGGCGATGGGTGAGTGTCTTGTGAGCGAATCACGGGGTATGCTTGTGTGGGTTGTGTTTGTGTGGCTGGTTGAGTGGATGTCTGTGTCTGACCCTGAGGTTTCGAACGGTTTTGCTGTTGTGACTGTTGCTGGCTTGCCGCTGGAGCTGGGTTCGATCGGTTCGGCGCTTGCGTACCGGAGGGGGGAGAATTGGCAGGACCAGACTGCTTCGGTTGACGACCGCCGCTTGAAGAACCTTCGAAATGGAGGAGGGTGTGGTGTTTTCGTCCACAGCGGGTACACGAACCTCTGGAGCATCCTTCAGCGAAGTGACCAGCGGTCAGGCAGTTCCGGCAGAGGCGCTTCTTGTTGATTTCTACCGCTCGCTGGGCCACCGTCATGTTCGACAGTCTGCCGCATTTGAACGGGATATGGTAGGAATCCCCGCAAAACTCACACCGCCGCTGCGACTGGTATGACGTGTGCGTCGTAGAAACTCGATGTCGGCTGTTGTCGCCAGCGGGGGCCTTCGCAGGGGCGATCGACTGCAGCACTGCGCACTGATCCCTCAGGAACTTCATCAGATCTTCGAACTTGGGGACGTCTTTGCTATTGTGGTGCGTCTCCCAGTGACGGAGAGTGGTCGAGTCGAGGCAAGAGCACACCATGTAGGCGAGAATCGTCGACCAGCCCTTCGTCTGCTCGCCGATCTTGTTTAACATGAGAAGGTTCTTGTCGAACTCGCTAATGACGTGGTTCAGCGCCTCGCAGCTTTCTTTCCGCATCGGCTCAACGGCGAACAGTGCGTCCAGGAGGGCCTTGACGATGAGCTTCTTGTTCTCGTATTTGTTCTCTAGAAGCTTCCAAGCCACCTCGTAGTTGTCCCCGGTCAACTCCACCGAGTTCAACTCCTGGAGTGCTTCTCCCGAGGTGGAAGACCGCAGGTAAGTGAACTTGTCGACATCTGCGAGTTGCTGGTTGTTGTGAATCAGACTACGGAATGTGTCTCGGAAGCTGGTCCAATCCTGGATCCTTCCGCTGAAGCTCGGCAGCTTGATTTCTGGAAGCTTTACGCGGGACGCTGGTTGCGTTTCGGCCGCATTGTTACCTCCGGCTGGCCGTGGGTTCTCCACCTTGGGACGCAGCTGGATGAGGGCAGTTTTCACTTCAAAATATTGCTCCTGCACGGCTTCGAAGGTCTCCTCGAACTGCCGTTCCCGCTTCTCTCGCTCTGCTCGGGTATTCTCGGCGATCTTCTCCCCAGCGCCGTCCTCGTCCTCGTACGCCAGCTCGATCTTCCGCCGAACGCTGTAGAACCGCTTGATGGCCTCCTCTAGGGTCTCCAAGCGAACGTCGATTTGGGGTTCGTGCCTTCCCTTCTGGAATTTTTCGACGAACCGGGCGATCCCAGCGATGATCCCCATCAACTGCTTCTCTTGCTTCTTCAGCTCCTTGAACTCTTCAGGCTTCACCATCTTCACAGAATTCTTCTGTCACCCGCAATTTCACAATACTGCTGGAAAATAGTCACTTTTGCCGGTTGGCAATTCACAGTTCACAGCACAAGTCCAGGTGCAATTTTGCACACCGAGAGTGTCACTTATCACTGGCCAGCAGTACTGTGAAAAGAGTTTTTGATCACCGCACTTCACTATTCTTCACTGTATTCGACATGCACCGCACGACCGCAGAGTTGCTACTGGGATTGATCACTCAACGGACGCGCGCGACCGACCGAAAGCCAGCGAATTGACAAGCGACAGAAGGAATCGATGACAAAGACAGCAATTTCGGAACCAGAGAAAAGGCCAAGCACTAGTTCCAAGGGCAATCCGACCCAACCAAGCCACAAACCCAGAAATGAAAACGCTCAAGCGAATTTTAATTTCTATTGAATTTTTCACTCATCTACTCAAACCCTCATGCAACCCAACCACCCCAAAAACCATGCAAGTACTTCCCTGACGGCAATCGGGATGATTCCGTAGCTTTCTCCTCGCCGCCGGCCTGCACCGACGACTCGCCAATGATCGCCGTCAACTCGTTCCTCGCTTGTTGTGTTTCCACCCGTCCGTAGGTGGCCCCGTCGATGTGTGCCGTCGGACACTCCGCAGCAATCGATTTTTGTAATCACTTCACCAACGGCCTCTTCAAATAATCGCCGTCGGCCGAATTTCGCGAACTAATTCGCCGAACAGCAGCCCCACTTGAACGCACTACCGGGGGGATTACTGTACTCCACCGTCGAGGAGATCGAACAACGGCGATACAATGCCGACGATATCACACACGCGGTAATCTTTTGCTCTATCTCTGCTGCTGCGTTGGATAGGCTGGCCGTTCAATCGCGGGGTTTGCACACAATTTTTCTTTCTTCGTTCTATCCCAACACAGGGAACGCGTAGCCGTTTCGACGGCGCGAGTTTTGATTCAGCACACAACACAACAACAGTGGCACTTTTATTCAAACCCTATCCCGGCTCTGCGGAATGGTTCTTCTTTCGCGATAGGAGCGTGATTTCGGTTGCACTTTTATTGCCAACCAACGGCTTTCACGGCGGGCTCTGATTTATTGCGGATTAACCGCCACTTTCACTACGATACTTAGTTCCACCGGTCGAATCCGGCTCGAAGGACCATATGTTTTGACGCGAACCTTGGGAGTGGACTGTAACGAGGTGGTCCGCCCAAAACACGGGTCTTCCCGAGGTCCTTGACCCCGACCTCCAATCACTGACCTTTCTCACTAAGGAAGTAATCACAACGCGGCGTACTGGGACTCAACAACTTTATTTCGCGGACCGACAGGGAGACACAACTTGTCTGTTTGAAAGTTGGTGCAAACTGATTTTTATTGCTAATATACAAACAGTAGACCCGCTTTCGGGTGGATCTCGGGAAGCGAGACCCGATAGCTCTTATCGCGAGCGGGAGTTAGAGCGAAAGTGATCTAAAGAGATCAACAGTGGTTCTCAATTTAGTTATTGGACCGAACAAATAGCCCTTGAGCTACTGAACACCTCTGCCGAAGACTCCATCTTTCTATGTCGTCAGGCTCCTGAGATACTTGCAAAACAACACATTTATGCACACTAGCACCACCTGGTGGCGGAATTCCAGCCCACGAGGTATTTCATGTTGAACAAAGTACAACGCGTGACTACTCGTGTTCCCAAAAATGCACGACAACCGAAAGGGTAATAACTGTGGAAAGTGTCCACAAAAGAACTATGCTAAAAAGCAGGCTCGATTCCAGTTATCAAGTAACGAAAGAAAGAGAAAGACACAGAAAAATATTTATTTATTAAATACATCATATCAATTTACCTCCTTATTATAGGCTTATTTGACTATGAAACTGCCACCTATCCATGTTTGTTTTAGATTGATAAAATTGCCCGTATATAGACGCAAATCAGTAAACACTAAGCATTGCCTATTTGAGCAATATAGCTTTTCCGGTACCTACCTTAGTCGTCTAATAGAGAGGATTCATTAGTGACACGCGACGATGTTTTACTGTTAGCAAATAGAAACATAACATCTTGCATAGCAAAGCAGCTTGTTGATTTTCCAGGGTAAGCAAACTAAGATTTGTGGATGTAACTTCAATTCCGCTGACGATGTTGATATAGAATGAATGTCGAAACGTGCAATTCGTGCCAAGGCACTGAAGTAATAGGAACCCAATGAACTCGATCTTTGCATTTTGAGCCTTCTGCTAGTGTTGTCTCGTTAGATTTGAGCATTCATTGATTTATTGGTGTAATATTGTAATTACAGTCAACTCTCTGTGACTCGATATTGAAAGGGCCATCGAGTTTAGAGAGATATCGAATTAAAGAACATAAAACCAGCGTTTACTATGGTTATACAAATCTACATCGAGATACGGAATATTGAGTTGTTCTTCCGAGCGGCTTGCTGCAGAATCATTCTACTCTTACCTTCGGTATTTTCCGTCGACTCCGTTCAACACCCGACAATGTCATGGCTTACGACGTAACCCCAGCCCACGAGTTCTTTCAATGGGAATGGGAAAATGCTCTAAACAAATTTATTAAAATCGTAAACATATATCAGAATGTAAATCAAAAATTATTCGCTTGTTCATCTATAGCTAGAAGGGCGTATGAGTGTTCCATGGCTAGCATAAGCTATTTTTCAGAGACTTGATCTCTATTTAAATGTATGTCGCTAAAAAGTCTCGTATTTAATTTTAACTTTAAAGGTCCTTAAAGTTTTTTTTTTTTGACAAAAATGGTCTGTACAGTTCATTTTTTCACAGTCAAACTTGATGCAAAACTCTAGAGGCTAGAGAAAATTCGTACGTTTAAGTAAATGAAAACCGGATTAAGCACTATACTTTTTAAATCCAATAGAGTATGTATTCTTTGACAGATACGCGTATTCCAACCTCAACTGTAAGGCTATTGTCAGTGTCATGTACTGTGTAACGTCCAATATTTCACGGGTGTGATATATTTGCATCGACAACACGTCGGGATCCTGGTTTTACTTCAACTGGTTTTATTTCACTTTTTGGAGTATAACTTTGCCTACGGGAGACATCTGAACACGCGACCGATATTTCAAATAATATCTCGGATATGATCCAACGGACATTCTGCGTCATTGATAGAATTGATGCCCATTTCAAATAATTAATCTTTTCGAAGTGGGCATTAATACTATTGGTGACGTTCAGTTTGCCTTTTGCTAACCAGAATGATCCGTAGCCACTTTTACTATTAGCTAGCTAGATACATCGTTATCATATACGACGTAGGGAATACTTAGGAACTCTTAGGAAAATGACTAGTAGATTCACTGAGTAGAAATAAGTGGCGACAATCTTATTTTAATATGGTTTTTACATTGCCATAATAAGAAATACCTCTTTTGTTACAGCGGTATAAATAATCTAATTCCAGCTTCATTTTCGCAAAATTTACAAGTAGAAAGTAGGCGTTGGTAAGCATTGCATTTGCCACCGAAAAGTGAATCTTGTAGGAGACTAATAGAAGCCTAAGGTAACTTTACTCTTCAATATTCACTATAAAAATGACTATGGAAAGTGAGACGCTGAAATTAAATAGAACTACTACTAACCAGCCTAATTTTGTTAAGACTTGACGACAATTGACATTTAAGACTCTAGTCTTACGTAAAAGACAGGAGTAATCAGAATAGCACTTGAATGACAAATTATTCAAAACCATTTCGATTAGACAGTATTAATAATGACACTACTACACTACTATTACAAACAAATTCTGATGGAGCTGCTGGTTTTCACAATGCTTCCTTTTCTCAGAAGCAAGGGAATATGGGTATTTTTCAAAAACTACCACGTCACAATACTAATAAAAAGCAGTGTTCATGTGGGCGCCATTGCCTAGTTCGTCTGATTATTGGTCCTGGTAGAGGGGAAACTTGGCAAAAGCCAGACCGAGGGTTCAGCCTTGACAAGTTAAGCTGTCAGGCAGCTCCAACTGAATACCATACAAAAAAAAAGTTTCCAAACTCAGCCATTTTGTATGAAGCACGGTGACATGATCTTTTTTTCCCTGGACACTGTAAATACCTTTTTGTAGAGAAATATTCGATCAAAATCATGGGAAAGGAAGGGTTAAACCAAATTTAATGAAACAAAGTTGTTGGAAACTGTCTAGATTTATAGAAATCGCAAACGTATCATTTGATTATTCATACACTATTGCACCAACAGGGGTGTATGAGTGTTCCAGGGCTCGTAACAAGTCTCTTTTCAGTAGCTTGATCTCTATTTTAATGTAACTCGCTAAAAACACTTTTTCTTGAGCCTCTACACACTAAGCTCTTACGGTGAATTTCACCGTAATCTCAACAGCTGAACAGTTCGGTGAAATAAAACACCGTAACTTCGTCGGAATTCAACGGATTCCGGTGATTTTTCACCGAATACTGTACTTATTTAAGTGTGTAGTAAAAACTTCGTCTTATTTAAGTGTGTAGTAAAAATAGAGCAACGATCAAAAAACAATCAAAACGATCAACTGATGGAACATACACTTCGTAGTTGCTACTCCGTGATCAATCAGGATAGTGATATTGCACAGAGAACCACTCTGATGAAGCTTGGGTTTTAGCTTTTTTTTCATCTTCAATGTACAATCACACTACCCTTGATATTTCTCGATTGATAACGGCGCCGGCCACGTCCTTATGCCAACCGGAGAGAGGAAGGAAGTTAATTAGTTAGCCGTTGTTACTAGAAAACTGGAGAATCTCCTGCATTTCCCACAGCTACCATCTTGGAAGTAGGAATGTTTTGTTAGTGATGCATGAGGTATTCGACCGTATGGATACCACTGTGGTAAGCGATTAAGTGAATATATTATATATTCAATTCTAGCGATACATAGAACTGATGATGTTTTCGCCATAATGACGCAGAGAGATAGAGAAAGACAGCTATAAGGAAGAGTATTACAAATATGTGAAAGGGACGAGCCTGGGATTGAACCCACGACCTTCTGCTTGCAAAGCAGAAGCGATAGCCATTAGACCACCAACCCCGTCTTTGAGCTTTAGTAAAAATAGAGCAAATGTCAAAACTGAAAAAGCAGTTTACTCCATAATAGACGACAAATCAAGGAATATGTTATTCGATTTGTTAATTATTATGGAGAAACTGCTTTTTACGGGTTTCACTATTGTTCAATTTCAGTTGGGCCCTAATGGAAAATCTCTAAGGTCTCTTAAGTATTTTATTTTATTCACAGTTAGTTCTGATGCAAAATTCTAGAGACTAGAGAAAAACTTACATAGTTTAAGTAAATGAAAACCTGATTTAGTACCTACTATACTGGAGTTTGTATCCTTTGACAGATACGCGCATTGCGCCGATTGCTCGTGTCACGATTTTTCTCGAGAATTTTCACTCTATAATTTTAGCGTTTTGGCTAATATTCGGCTGACGATAGTGCCATTTAAAAGTGGCTTGGATTTTAAAGTTTTGTTAAAGAAGCATTAATTGTAATCATATAAAAAGTTTGTAAACATAGTGCAGTCAAATTTGATAAAATTCGCTAGTGGAAAATGTCTCTTTAAAATTAAGTTTCTAGCAAAGTAGACATCTCATTTTGAACGATTGACTTCAATTAAAAGGGCAAACATAAAAAGCTTGTTGGTTCACATAACAATGAAAGTATTTTTCATAACCGAACCGTGTAAGTTCCGTATGACCGTACCTGACCCGTCATTTTGCAGAATACATAAATAGACACAATATGATTCAAATTTGAAAAGAGTTTCAATTGTGTTTTAGAAGTTTAGCTTGATATATGTTATAAACCAACCATATGAAATCAACAAAAAATAAAAGCATGCCGCTATGAAACCACAAGTGTCCAATATCAATATTCAGGTGTTCCTTAGGAATCCACAAAAACCCACACTGAACCATCTCCGTAGGAATCGGCAGTAACCCGCCTAGAATGCTCAGGAGGATTTCGCATAGGATCCCGATGAAAATTGGCATATGCCCAAGAGCTCGCTAGTAATTTTAAGATTCCGCTGTGATATAACAGTCAAGTCTTCGATAAGAATTATTAAAAGTCTTTTAGGACCTCCTAGGCTACTGCAAGCAAAGTTTTGCTGAGAACTTATTCAGAATCCTTTGGATTTAACAAGAAATACTCAAAATCTACAATATCACGCTCTAAAGCCATACGACGCCCTAGAAACTTTCAAGAGTTCGCTAGGAACTGACAGAATTTACGAAGCATACCCAAAAACTAATTATGCATCCTGCAGTCTTTGCAGTAAATCTGCAAGTGGTAATCGAAATACCTGTCAAAAATAAGCCATTTGGGCGGAATTAAATGGTACAAGGTACTCCAATCTACTTCTTTTTTCTATGGATGGTTCGTCACCGTAAGTGTCGGCAGGTCCTGTTTTAAAAATTTTGAGCTACACGAGCATATTGTTTAACAATAACTAAAAAAAGTAATAACTAAAAACTAACGCAATAACTAAAAAACAACCTTTAAATAGTTCGACATTAAAATTGTCGACGCACGGATAGATAACTTTTTTTTTTAAATTGAGGCTACATGAATCGCATCATTTACCAAGGTGATTCCTAATCACGTAAATAGATGGAAAACGTACTATACCATTTAATTGCACTAGAGTTTCCTTTGACAGATACGCGTATTTCGACCTCAATTGTAAGGCCGTCTTCAGTGTAGTGTAACAAACTCGACTTTCATATTCTGTTAGGCGACTATTTCATTTCGCATATCCGTTACCATTTGTTCCTGTTGTTACCAGAAGAAATACATCTGTGGTATATTTACCAAAGTTGTAGAATACAATAGTACGAAAATCTTTGTAGAACATAGTAGGCTGCTAAAATTTGTAAATAAACGACTTATGAGCGAAAAAATTATTTTCTTATTTTTGTATATAAAAGTCAATTATCTCAGAAAGTATAAGAGATAGAGAAAAAGTTTGTTCTACAAAGTTTTATGTATTAAAATATACTACAACTTTGCTGAATATACCAACTTGCTATATATTAACATAAAAAAGTTGGCATATAGGACACTATTGCGATTAGTGCAGACAAAAATTCCCTTTCGTACGAATTGTAGTACAACTAATTTCGAGCCACTTCTGGGAAGCAACCTATACTCTAAAACCACAAAATGACGTCGAAAAGTTCATGTCCGCCTAAACTTGCTATCTGGACCACTGTGCAATGGCTGCTTTAATTGAACTCCAGCAGTCTTCGAAAAGGGCCATAATCAGAGTTAAACAAAACTGTCAAGTAAAAGTTGCACAACAATGCTCTATTATTGCGTTTGTGCGAGAATGAACAAATGACTTCACTTTCACTAATTGGATTTCTTGAACTTGTAAAATTTGCTCAGATTTTGTGTTGGTCTACAGGAAAACCCAATGTCATGCAAATCTCACTCAAGTTTGTTTCAACGTAATCGATAGCGTCGGAGAACAAGCGGCCAGTGTACTGCAACAAGTGTTTGTCATAATAATCTACTTTATTTATTGCGAATTAAATATGTAGATATAGGGTTATTCGCCAATTGTTGAACAGCAAAGATGCTCGCTAAATGTCGAACATGCGGAATATACGGACTGGTCAACAATAGGCGAATCACCCTGCGATACATTAGAATACCATTGCGCATCGTTTCCACCCACTAGAGTTGAATGAAATTCTCACCTCTCAGTTCGCAAACGCTCGACGAGCCGTCTCGCCGGACTCCGACTGAGATATCCTCCATTAAGAGAATAAGTCAGGTGCGCAAGTTACCTGCGCTCGGCTTCAGTAATATTTACGTTCTACTGCGATAGTGCTGCGTCACGCGTGTCACCCACGTTTTGTTTCGTGGTTCGCTCTCTCTCTGTATTCACCGTGATAAAGTAAATCTCACATGCTTACTTTGGGACTGTCGGAAAAGCTATAGGTAGCAGTTTCACGAGTATTAATAACTTGAGAGCATCATCATCGCGTGTTGATCGTGGGAAAAAATTCCTAGCGATGATTTTTCATCTCACTTTCTACGTTCGACAGTGAAGTCCTCGAAACTATTGGCAATTGTTTTTGCCCAGTGACTAAGCACTGCGCTGTGACGTAACTTCAGTGCATTCGATTGGAGAAAATTCAGAAAATGTTGTACAGTAGTCTTTTTAGTGTGGATCGCGTCTATCACTTGGGAGGTGGCGGTAATGGTGGATGGGTACTACGACAACGACCTTGATGTCTACAGTGAGACAGCTATGTTCTTATCTAATCTTGTTTCGTTCATCTTGCAGCAACCTCAGCTGGATCAGGTGGACCGCCGGAGGACTGCCATCGACATTCTGCGGGTCACATCGCACGCTGGACGGCGAACGAACAGTTCCCCTACGGATTGGGGCGTCTGGTGTCCCCATTTGGCGCAGGCCGCCCGGGTGAAGAAGTATGACTATCCACAGGTGGCCGGCGCAGTGCTGGGCGAGGAACGGGTTCAACAGGCGCTGGAAACGGCCGCCAAGGAGTCGGTCAACGAGAAGCGACAGGAACTGTTGGATGCCGGCCAGAGCGACGATACGTTCGATGAGGATGCGTACTACAACGAGACGATGCGGAAGCACGAAAAGAGAGCGCACAGGGTAAGTCATGTGAATACGTTTTTAGGGTGTGAGTTAATTGTGACAAAATTTAATCCGTTTGTAATTGCAATACTACTTTTGCGTGATATGATTTGCACAGAAGCGCCAGCTTTGAAAAATGCTGATGGTACGTATGAGAACAAGGTGCGAATTGAACAAGGTTCCCCCACAAATTATGAATTATGGGCCACAAATATGATTTAGGTGAAATAACGCCGTGAGCTCATACCAAAGCTCACTGGAACAACTAGTTTTCTTTAGAGATTTTCCCAGTAAGTGCGTCTGGATTGTACCAGAAAATTCTTTTAATGGTTTATCCTGTAGTTTTTGCTATAGTTTCTATCTACAGATATACCTCAAAGAATATCTTTGCTCTAAGGAATCCTCTTAAACCCTCTTCAAGTATTCCTACAAATGTTTTTAAGACACCCATGCTTCTAGTAGACAATTTACCCATTACATCAATTCTTCAAAAATTCTTTCAGAAATCAGTCTTTTGTTGATTGCAAGGCTCTAAACCATTTTATTTTTTTTAAATCTCTAAAGTATCTTTTTAAAATGGTCTTCTAAACAGGGCTGTTAAATGTCACGAATAACACGTAACTTGAATATTGCTAATATCATCGTTCCCCGTGGAAAAAGTAATCGGAAAATGTTTTTCTCGGTGACCTTTTCCGAAATACTATATGTTGGCAATCTATGCTGATGCGATATTTCCAATAGTAGATGGTTGCTATTGGCATTTTAACTTTTCGAAAATTTTGACATTTCACAGCGCTGCTTTTAAATCATTCTTCATTCCACAAATTACGTAACGCTGAAAGGAGAGAAGGGTAACTAAAACCGTAACTCATACAAAAATTGAAGATTTAAACCGTTTCGGAGAGGTGCGAGAGGACAATTTTCTAAAGATTTGTTCAGAATTACATTCAGAGACTCATCCATGAACCTTTGCTGGAGTTGATTTGACTTCTTTAGAAATTCTACCAAAAAATTGTCTAAATTAAAAAATGTTTAAAACTGTGTAAAATATATCTAATGCTACTTAGAGGAATTCTTCTAAATTTTGCTCCATGAATTTCTTTAGAAGTCTAATGCTGATACATCCAAAATTTTCCACAGAGATCACTCCAAAAATTCTGCAATGAATTTCATACAATTTTCAGTAATTCTTCTATCGTTTTCTCCAGTTGTTACTCTAAAATATTCTTCAAATATTCCTTCAAAAAATCATCCTGAAAAAATCGCAAAGGCTGATTGTAGAAATGTGTTTAGGAATTATTTCAGTAAAAACTACAACAATTGGGTCCTAAAGCCCTGTCCCAATTTTAGTGCCAAAAGCTTAAGTTTAGGCCAAAAACACGTGTTTACTCAATTTTCTAATGTTTTCCGTTGGTTTAAGCCCAAAAAACATTTTATTAGATTTTGTCACGTCCTTTGGCTTAAACTCAAATTTTGGGTGTATTTTGTTTTCCGTGTCCCTTACGAAATGTCAGATAGGTACAACCCCAGTGGTCGAACTAAAAGCCCTGTGGTGTTTTTGTCGACTAAGCGAACGTCAAACATGATCAAAAGTGTCAAGGTTCATTTGTGGACCAAATTTTTAAATTAAAGTTCAAACATGATATAGCCATTATTTGAGCGGGAAAAATTGCTAAAGTAGTTACAGTAACATGCTTTTTCGTGTTATTAAATAAAAACAAGATTTCATTAAAAATTTTAGGACCCAATTCTTCAAGGAGTTCTCACGGCTATTTTTTCAGTCATTTTCATGAGCATTCTTCCAGGAATTCCTCTATAGATTGCTCTATGAATTGTTTCGAAGTTTTTTTTTATGTTCAAATCTTTTACAACAGTTACCATGAGCTCGACGAGGGATTCCACCTCAAGTTCCTCCAGGAATGACTTCTACTATCTCTTCCTAACATGTATCGAATTTGTCCACGGATTCCTCGAAAGTTCAGGTATTCACACTAGAAAATGCTACAAGAATGATTCCTGTTATTTCTCCGACTTAACACATCCAGTTTTCTTTAGAAAATCCTGCAGGATGTTATCCAAGATTTTGTTTGATGTTTGCAGGGCTGGTAAGGAGTGACTTGGTAACTTCTTTCGCCCTGGTCACTAAAAAGTCACTATTTGCAACAAAAAGTAACTAAAGTCACTTTTCTAGAAATAAATATCACTATTCTCGTGATCTGATGATAATAAAATTTTCAAACTCAAACAGAAAGAAACAGATAATTGTTATTGTAAAGACAAATATAGTTTGATTTGGAAACCAAAGTACACCCGATTCTGTTATTACACGGATTTTTTTACACGGCCTTGCAAAAAAGGTTTCCATGCATTTTTTTTCCCCCAAAACCTTATTTTTGCATGAAACGTCGAGAAATAGTGTTACTTTTTTGATACGGTTTTTGAAATTTTGAACTGAAAACTTTTTTTGCACGGTATGCATCCCCCGTGCAAACCAGAATCGGGTGTATTCAAGAAATATGGGGACTCCTGTAGGTGAATTCCGACGAACAATTTCTTCGAAGAGAAGAAATTTTCTTCCATCCCTCACCAGCAAGAATGTTTTCTTCTCTTCGAAGAAAATACGCGCCGGAATTCGCATACTGGTTTACTTTCTGAAACAAGTCAGATGAACATTTCGTAAACATTGCCAACGGGGAATATAAAAACTAATCTGGAAATAGGTTTGGGGAATTTTCTTACAAAACTTAGGATGGAGCTTTAGGCTGAATTTTCTGGCCGAAATATGTGAATAAAACGAAAACAAGAACCAATATCAACCGACCTGGCAATGAAAGGAATATTAAACCTGCCTTCTGAAAGAACCCCATCAAAACTCCTCTGGAAGGTTTAGACCAGTGATTCCCAAAGTGGATGAGTTAGACCCCCACCCTTAGGGGCGATTTTCAGATCAAGGGGGCGATAACACAGCGTAACAAAAATGACATTTTTGCGTGTCCCAAGGATCAAATTATGTGTCTCTAGTAGATTTGGGATTGCTGAATCTGGTGCCATTCTCAGAAATGTTCCAGCACGTCACAATTTTTAGCTACAGGTCGCCAAAGTTGTATAAAACACTGGTTTTATTAATGTTTACATGAAATTTAAAGTACAATTTATCAAACTTTTTTGTAATCTAATCCACCAAACATGCAAAATAGAACTTGAACTTTCATTTCAGACATAATTTGATTGAAATTGCGCGATTAAATTTCGATTAAATCGATTTTTTTCAACATGCTTGCAGTCTCCATACAAAATTCTTCGTTTCTTCTATATGGCAAAATACAACAATTCTCGATTACTTTTTCAAATCGACGTAAGTAACTTTTATACGGTTTTGAGAAAATTAATAAGGAAAAATCAAAATCTATCTTCTAAAACTGTTTTAAAATGAATCACCTTTTTAACATTTTTTTGCCGTGTACTTCGTTCAAATTTTGCATACACTCAGCTCATGTTCAAAAACTAGGTAGTTTCTATTATTTCCCACAAAAATAATTATAAGAAAATGATAAGCCGTTTCATTCAGTTACTTCCGACGTTTTTCTACCAGTGTAAAATCGGCTCAAGTAGTGTTTTGTTTTGATTCGTGGTTAAGTCACTTTGTCTCTCCATACAGCGGGGCGGCGAAAGTAATGGTTGAGTTGCGAAAGTTGAAAATGTTACTTTCGTCGTTTTGAAAATCCGGAAATTAAACGTTCTAAAAGTGAAAAGTTGAGTTGGTACAAAGCGGTACGTATAGATTTCCGCCTGCTTAACACGTAGGATCGATAAAGTAAGTTTATATACTTTTTTGACTTGAGTCTGTATGAATAAGTTTTCGAGAATTCTCTAAACCATCAAAAAACAACTTTTCCGTATCGAAAGTATTACAAACTTTAATGATAAGTATTGTTATACACATAAAGTTTGAATTTTGTGGCAAATTAAGCCAATATTTTACCTTACAAGCTGGCAAACTTGCATGCAAGTTAGCTGAAATAGTCATTTTTTGCATTTTCAACAGTCGATATCTCAAAAACTAGACGTGCTATGATATTTCTAAAAACGGCAATGGATTCAGCAACCCTTAATTAAGTGAATAGCGGTATTTTGGTGCTGGAGACAAAAACGTGTTCCGCAGTGTAATTTGTAAAACTGAAATTAGGGGGGCGAAGACTCTAGCAAGGGGGTGAACTTCTGGAAATTGGAAAATCATTATATACAATATAGACAAAATATGAAATATGACATCAAGTGCAGTCTTCATAACTTTGTTATTTTCCAATCAATTTTGAAGCTCTTTGCATTATTTTCTTTAAAATTAAATATCAAATTTGCCTACAATTAAGACTAGTTTTAGTTAAAGGTAGTTTTTTTTTTTTCTAAAATCTTTCTCCATTCATTTCATGAATACTCATCCGATTTCATATATTTTTACATGCTTTTGAAGTATCGGAATCGGATAAGTATTTATAAAGTTATGGTCAAACAAAGAGGATTTTTTTAAAAATGAGAAAAAAACAAGAAAAGGCTACTTTTAACTAAGAGTAGTTTTGATTTTAAACAAATCTGAAACTCTACAAACTTTTTATAAATTTAATTACCAAATGAATAGTACTAAGAGCTTTAAAATGGGTTGAAAAATAACAAAGTTATGAAGACTTTACTGAAGGTCATATTTTATAACTTGAAAATTTACCTTCAAGTCGCTTGCGCCACTTCGAAATCTCAATACTTTTGACTTAAAATTTGAGGTGTCCTTTTGATGTGATACGAATTCAGAAAACCATACGAATTTTCGATTTTGAGAACTTTTGAAAAATAAGCCGAACGCTACACTGAGAACAGCGTTGCGGTTGAAAATACTATATCAGAGAGTTAAATTAAATACACAACGCCACTTGATTTGTGCAGACTAAATTCGCATTTATTTAGAATATTTTGTGCATTCAATTTTACCATGGTACCATTTGTATAGTAAAAATTACTATATCATGGTTAAAAACTTGCAGCAGACCAGAATCGAACCGAGGATCTGGCGATTGTCAAGCGCGAACGCTAGCCGCTCGGCTATCGACGCGGTTGGATTGAGAGGGAACAAAACGCAAATAAAAAGCGTTCATGATAGCTCAATCGTGGCTGGAATAGTAAATTTAAAAACTCGTTCATGGTTCTCATTACTGCAACGCTTGTTTCAGTGTAGTGTCCATAGATACACTGAAAAAAAAAACACACGTTAAGGTCGTGTGTTTACTTACAGATTTACGCAATAAGGCATTCACGGTATCAACATTAGATTGTCGTGTGAATCAAAACATGAATATATCAAATATTAAATAATGAAAACTGACTGCTTTACTTATTGAATTCGAATGTAGTGGCTTGAGATAGTCATGTGTGACAGAACATAAATATCGTGAGATTGAAAAAAGGAATTAGGTAGTAGAACCCTTGCTCTCTAAAACATGGATTCGAGGCAATTCTTCTTGTCGCAAACTCACTTGAATGTTTTTATTTACAAACAAATAAGCCAGCAACAAACGGAGTGCCGCAAACCCATAATTTTGGAAGCCCGGGATTTTGTATTCAAAGCTGAAAACTATTAAAATCTATTAGTGGAATTCGATTTTTCACCTAAACTATACATTATATTCAATGCTGGAAATAATGCATTGTTTTCATATAAAGGTAGAATGAACTTCTCGTGTTTCAGAAATCTTCACCGGTAAAAGAAATATCGAAACCGAAAATTTTTCTCCAACACTTTCAGCTCTTGCTTCTTCTTTTGAAGACTGTCGTTCTACCCGCAGTCCAACCACAATTTAGTTCGCTATGGGGTGGTCACATACAATTTAGAAATGTTGAAACGGAAATCGACAGCAAAGCTCATCGATGGTTGATGATCTATGCACCCATAGGTTGACGCATATCTGAACGGGAAAGTTTCTGGAACTTATGTGGACAAAAAATATGGAATCTTTGTTGTCGGTTGTTGAATCATGAGCATGAGCATGAGCATAATTGACCTCCCGCAGTTGCTACTCCGTTATTGCAAGAACAGCTGTACATACACAGGGAACCAACAGACACTACTCGGGATCAGTAGCATCCTCAATGTGTAAGTACTGGTGCTCTCATTATTATAATAAACAATACCGGCGCCGGCTGCGTTCGAATGCAGGTCAATTTGGGAATGGGAGGGAAATGTTGATGTTTTACTTGGTTTACAGAAGCTGAGGAGTCCTCTGCACTTCCACAAAAAAACACTGGGAATTTGGATGTGGGAAAGGATTCGTTTTGGTAAACGATAAATATATAATTCGAAATTAATACGTGAGCATATACACGAATGACCGACACTGATAGTGCGGTTACTACGCAAATCGGACACGATACTGATTTCGTTGCTCGCTCGACAGGAGCATACAACAGGTTCAACGTATCAAACTCTACTGACGCGTTTTTTTTTTTTTTTACTCCGGCGCATTTCGTTTTTTCTTCCGCGCAACGCGAACCGGCCACTATAGAACCGGATTCCGTCGCTCGCCCACAAGGAGCATGCATCAGATTCAACGGATCCAACACTACTGATGCGTTTTTTTTTACTGGCACACTTCGTTTTTTCTTCCGCAAAACGCAAACCGGACACAATGAATCCGGATTCCGTCGCTTGCCCACAAGGAGCATGCAACAGATTCAACGGATCCAGCACTACTGATCACTTTGTTGTCGGTTGTTGAAGCAGTCCATAAAGCAAAACTAAAGAATTAAGTGTGCAAAACACACAAAGTTTACAAGAAAATCACAACAAATTGATATGGATGTTCATGCATCGATCCATAATTTTAAACATACAGATCAAACGTGTGCACAGGGCTAATTTCGTTCCCGTTTGTAAGATGCGAGAGAGAAGATTACGTAATCCGTAAATGGGTTATTAGTCTTTTCATAATTTTCAAACGTCACAAGTGTTCCAAGGAATACTAATTCTTCAACAACTTCAAACACATTCCCATTAATCACCACTTCAGCACCTACACCAATGCTTCTTTCGAAAACCTGCAACCGTATACTTCGTTATGGTATTTAATGTTCAAGCTTTTTTGTGATCTAATGCAAAGCTGATTTAGAATGGTGAGAAGTGCATCCTAGTCCACAATAATTTCACTGATAAGATTTCGGCAATTCAAATCACAATAATTCGTAAATATTCATTTGAGTTTGCAAAACTTTCGCAACTTAACCTCACATTTAATCGTCAATAGTTGCTATCTTTAACATCATAGGAACGAAAGCTTTCTCTATTGCTTTACGATCGATTCCAAAGATGTCGAAAAAGTCCTCCTAAGAGAATTTGCGACCATGTGATATTAGTGCTGCTGATGATAGCTAATTCCCTTCTAGACCATGGCACATTGCGGGCACTGGTACGGTATTATGTCGCGTACCATAGACCGTTTCAGAAAATCTCCGCAAGTCATTCCGGTTTATGCTTATTGTGCTTCAGTTATCAACACTTTTCATCGAACCGGTCAATTCGATGTTCGTCGTTGACCAGTACTAACCACGTACTTTCGTAAACAGCCTCATCTTTAATAAAAATCTTCTATTTTCAGGTCCTAATCGGTATGCGCTCCAAACTGTCCGACATGGTGCTGCGCATCACGTCCTGGGTGCTGTACAAACTGCTTCCGTGCTTCCTGTCCGGAGTGGCGGCCCATCCCGGTCAGGTGGACATGATCAAGCGTGCGATCGCCAAAAACCCGGACGCTCCGTTGATCTTCCTGCCACTGCATCGATCCCATCTGGACTACATCATGGTTAGCTTCATCCTACTGAATCACGACATCCGTTGTCCGCTGGTGGCTGGCGGCGACAACCTGCGGATTCCCGTTTTCGGAAACATTCTCCGATACGATGGGGCGTTCTTCATCAAGCGAAAGATCGATCCCCTGACCGGGAAAAAGGATCACGTCTACCGCTCCATTTTGCACACGTACGTGCAAAAGGTGTTAACTGCGGGCCACAACGTGGAGTTCTTCATCGAAGGCGGTCGAACCAGAACCGGAAAACCCTGTATGCCAAAGGTAGTTGCGCCGAATTTCTTGGGATCCGTTTATGTAGTCTGATCAAGTGTCTTCTATTCTAGAGTGGAATCCTATCGGTCATAGTGGACGCGTTCAATGACAAGAGCATCTCGGACGCACTGCTCGTTCCCGTGTCGATCAACTACGAGAAGCTGGTCGATGGAAACTTTGTGCGCGAACAGCTCGGCCAGAAGAAGGTCCCGGAAAGCTTCTCCTCGGCGGCGGCCGCCATCATGAAGGTTCTGAAGGCACGCTACGGTCTCATGCGGATCGACTTCAACGAACCGTTCTCGCTAAGCGAACTTGTCAAGTCGCTGCGCAAATCGGAAACGGGTGGCAGCTATGCTCCCGAGAATAGGTAAGTAAAGAAGTTTCTGAAAAGGTGACCAATTGTAACTTCTCGTCTTGATCGTTTAGACGCCTGCAGCACAAACCATCCTCGTCGTCCCTGTTTGGGACGGACGTTGTCCAGGAGGAGCAGGAACTCCGTACCTTGGTCGACAACATTGCCCGACACGTAGTATACGACTGTGCCAAAGCTACCTCGGTTATGACCACCAACGCATTGGCCTTCCTCCTGCTGAATCGGTTCCGTGACGGCGCACCCCTGGCGATCCTCACCGAAGCACTCGAAGAACTACGTAGCTACCTGAACACAACCTCACGCGACATTGGCTTCACCGGTGCGTCTGAAGACATCGTGAAATACGCAGCCGATTTGTTAGGTCCCGGTTTGGTCACAAAGGAGAAGCGAGCGGGTCAAATGTTCTTCAAACCGGTCACCATGATTCCCAACGTGATCGAACTGGCATACTATTCCAACAGTTTGGTACCCCACTTTGCCCTAGACTCGATTGTGATCACCGTTGCCAGTTTTCTGAAAAGGCAAGCGGAACAGAGGCTGCGCGAGCAGCAGAAATCCATCGAAGATGTCAGTATTGGTCGGCAGGAGTTGTTCAGCACCTGTCTAGAGTTCTGTGATCTGCTCATGTACGAGTTCATCCTATCGAAACCTTGCCAAAGCTTGGAGACGTTGCTGCAGGACTGCTACCACAGGTTGTGCATAATGGAACTGCTTTTGCAACCGGAGGTAAGTGGACAACATTCGCGACATTAGCCAGTTGAAGTTCTAAAGATAAATCATCGTAGGTTGAGTACACTGAGGAACAGCATCGCGCTCGCCGTCTGGCGGCCAACCTTGAGCTGGATGAACTGAACGATGGCAGCTACAGCGAGGATGATTACTTCGACGAACAAATCGATCAGGAAGAGGAAGAACGGGTGTTCCTACCAGCCGAGAAGCACTGCGATCGGATAGTGCTCCAATCGGTGCTGGCTCCGTTCACCAACACGTACGCAGCCGTTGCCAGCAGTCTGAATCAGCTACTCGGCGGCAACTCGATGGTCGAGGGCGAATTCATCAAGCAGTGCATCAAGGAGATTACTTCCCGGGTTGAATCGGGCCAGTGCAAGTATGGTAAGTGATCAAAATTCTACCAGTTTATTCACTTTTTTGTCTGTGCTCTGGGGTCAATTGTTAAGTGACGAACTCGCCAAGGGAAAATAATCACGTTATAAAGACAAATAATAATAATAATCTAGGGTCAATATGACATCAGAGCAGTTTGAAGGGCTGTAGTTTTTGCTAGTGAAAAAAGTTTGTGTTTTTTTTCACTCATGCATTTTTGCAAGGCTTTTGTATTGCACTTATTTATTTATTATTTAATATTTTGTACAATAGTTTTCTAGAGCTTTCTTAAAAATAGTACGTTGTCTGACTGTACCTATCAACCCCATTTTTTTGCTTGATCTGAAAGGATTTTCGTTTTTACAATCGTTTTTGAAGAGCAATTTTGTTTACTTTTCAAAAAGATTACAACAAAAATGAACAGAGGAATGGTGTTGCGCGGTGAGGGAGTTTTTTCATTTAAAAGGTCCAAATTAACATTTTTTGGTCAAAATTATCAACATGAAAAGCACTGCTCTAAAACGCATTGCTTAGTTGGGAATTTCCCCGCATTATGACGTCAGCAGAAGCTCAACACATCCCGCAAAGGCTTCGTGCCGTGAACTGAGATGTGCCGGGATAAGGATGGGAGCATCTTGACGGATGGACGCGATGTGATCGAAAGGTGGAAGCAGCACTACGATGAACACCTGAATCACCTGAAAAGTTTTAACTTCATCTGACCAATTTATTGGAATCCCCCTCATCGTGACAACATGTCTACTTGCAGGTTTCAAATAAAGAGCGTTTGGTTTATGTGGGAATATTATTAGTTGGGTTTTGGAAGCGTTAGGAGAAATCTTCCATTTCTGCAAGTATGAAGAAAAAATAAACTTTTTTGCAATCGACTACAAATGACACGCAAGCTTCGTCCTTTGGCGGAGAGGCCTGTGTCATCCGCAAACAGAGATTTTTGACATCCCTGAGGTAACTCAGGTAAGTCAGATGTGAAAATATTGTATAATATTGGTCCCAAAATCTGAATCTGAAGTCATTTGGCTGTTCTCTCGAGTATACGTTCGTTAAAGCTGGCTATGGTCAGGTCCTCGAAGTACACAAGAATGTAGCACCACTGCACAATAGACCGAATCGACAATTTATCCGGAAAAAAGTGTTTTCTCTGTTCTCGTCGATTTTAGACGTTCGATGTCTTCAGAGAAGTTATTCGTAATTGAGTTTTGCATCTTTTAAGAAAAAAGTTGAATAGGGTGGCCCTTATTTAGGTTAAAATTTTACCTCAAATTTTTTTGTTTGATGAAATTCGAGGCTGTGCTCTTTTGCGAACTTTTAGAAAATGTTATTTTGAACAACTTTGTCGAAGACACTTTTGATCTAACTCTTCATTTGAGCTAAGTAAATTGATTTTGAAAGTTTTAACTTAGGGTGGATCCAAAAAATCAGTTATTTTGATCTAACTTTTTTATTTTCAGTTTTACGTGAATGTGGTCTTCAAAAGAGTTGCAGAGGAAGTAAATATACACATTTTTGCTGAACATCGCAAGTTTGTAATTCTTGTGATTTTGAAGTTATAAGCAAATTTAGGTGAAAAACTATGAAATCTTTAGATGCCCATAACTCATGGAGTTGGTACGATAATTTTTTTCTTTTAGTGGCATTAGAAAGGCCATGCTGCAAAAACTGTGAGAACGTATTTTTTGTAAATTGAGAAAATTCACTTCAAAAATACACTTAAAAAACTCGAAATTCGCTTGTAACTCACAAGATTTTGAAGTTACGGCGTGCTGTCTTCAGCAAAGTTGTAGGTACAGGAACGGGTTCTGCATTAGTTGCATACGATAAACATCCACTTGCTTCTCGAGAAAACTTAAAGGAAAAGACACCAACACGTTAATGCTTCCAGTGAACGATTTGCACTTTGAAGGAAGCACCACACTAGACAACGGACTAGCATGCAACGTGCAACTGAAGTGGGAATCGAACCCACACTCCTTGACTCGATGCGGCTAAATGCTTGGTAACACTAACCGCACGGCCATGAAGCCCACTTGATAGCTTCTTTCCGACGCCACGCTAGCAGCATCGTCGCTACCCTCTTCATCGTTGCCATCATATTTGAATTCGATTTCTGGTCCATTAAGCTTCATATTTTGTTCCATTTCATTTGATTCGTTCTCCATTTTCATGTTACTGGTATTTTCGATTGACTCTTCAAACTTGACGTCCCTGCTGATAGTGATAACGTTGGTTTCAGAATTCAGTAGACGGTAAGCTTTGCGTCCCTCAGCGTATCCCATCAGCACAATATTTTTTGATTTCCGATCCTGCTTCATCCGCTTCTGGTTTATAATGTACACCCATGCCGACGATTCAAACACCCGGAGATGGGTATACGAAGCTCATACGGGGTCATACTCGATGCCGTTATAGGTAGTACATTGATATTAGCTGTCGACATCGCATCATTTCTGCCAACGAACGATTCTTCCTTTCAGCGGCTCCATTTTGCTGTAGGCTCTATGGTGCCGTTTGTTGCAACATAATGCCGCTGTCGGCGAAGAACGTCTTGAGTTTGTCGCTAGAGTACTCATCTTCACCATGGGTTCGAAAAATCTTCGGCTTCCGGCCGAACTGGTTCTGGGTCAAATTGACGTATTGCTAGATCTTTTCATACACCTTCGATTTACTGGGAAGTGATACGTCGTCTGTACTCCGCAATCTTGAAAAGTGATTCCACTACATGACATAAGCCTTCACGCACGAATTTTTTTGATTGCATCAATGCTCCGGTGACCCAACCAGTGCACTGCAGTGTGTGCCACAGATGAACGCATTGCTTCGGGTGACTGGCGGTGGTAAGTATTGTCTTCTCCTATCGTTTCTTGAGATGATACAGGATGCCTCGCTGTTCTCCAAGAATGTGCATTTCTCCGTTATTGAGGACCTTGCTGCCTTCTCAGCTAGCTCCGGAACGTAATAAACTTGAGTCAACTTAATCGGGTTTCCTTCACCGTTGACGGCTTGAAACAAACCTATGCCAATGCGGTTGGCCCTGATTTGCTTTTCGTTCGCTACCGTTATACAAGGTGCATCCCACTCTGGTTCAGATTGGGTACCACTTCTAGTACTGCATTTGGTCTCTTGGTACTGCAACAGGTACCCAAGTTTGACAGATCGCAGATTGCTCTTTTACCTTATGCGCCATAAAATTTTGGACAACTGCAAGGGTCATGGAGGTCTTTATTTCGTCTTTGGTAAACTCTCCAAAGTATCCTTCGCAAACTTCTTGCAACGACGGAAGTGTCCTTCTTTGTAGTGGCGGCACGATACTTTCGGTCTTGCATATGACGGTCCTGTAAATTCGCCACCGATTCACAATATTTTCTCTGTTACCTCCTCATGACATCTTCACTCGTCCAGTAACTTACCCCGAGAGTAAGGTCCTCCTCCGGCTTACTTCCAGTGCTGTGATCAAGCTCCCGTATGACTGCGGTAGACTTGAAAAAAAGCGTCGCCACGACCAGATATTCTTTGAGTTCTTTTCCCATCGCAGTCTGTATGTTCGTCAGCGCCGTTACTTCGTTCAGGTGGTCCGACATAGTTCCGATTTCCAGTAAACACTACGAGCAAAGCTTCCGTAACACATGAACCTTGCTTGAGAGAAATGACCGTTTGTGGTACTTACTAAAGCTGTCCCACATGTCTTTCGCCGTCGCAGGTTAAATGACGTGAGATAGTTGACCATCTTCAATCGGCAATTCAATGAGCGCCCGTGCCTTTGCGTCATCAGTCCATATGGCATTCGCTTCGTCCGGTGTCGGTACCTTCCTAGATCAACACCAACTCCATGAAACTTCCTGACTGATAATCTGCATCAAAAACTTGAACTTGTTCGTCATGAGGAGTTCTTGATGCTTTGCAGTTCCGCTTGACTAGTAGTTTGCAGGAGCCCGCAACCTTATGGTCCTAGTAAATTTGTTTACTTTGTATTCGTTTGTTTAATAATGTTTGTAGCTAACTAGTATCTCCCTGAGAGAGACTCGCGAAGTGGAAAGATATCAACGTCATATAGAGCTTAGGGACATTTGAACACACGTAGACTAGCATACGCTCGTCATACACAGTTTGTTTTTGTTTTCCTCAAAAAAACTTGCACAAGCTTTCCAGACTCATCAAAATGCATATGGAAATATTCCCAATTTGAAAAATTTACACCCGAATTCTGGGTGTTTTTCGAGACATATTGTTTTCCTCTAAGGTTCACAACTACATCTATACTAGGGTACCCATACCATTGGGCGTGATAACTACTATGCAGTCCAGATTCCGCTGTCACGAAACGTCGAATGCAGCCCATTGTTTTTATGGCTGGAAAAGTGGAAAGTATTGTATTTAAAATAAATTTAAAATTTATTTAAAATAATCTGTTATTAAAAATCTCAGTCAGCAGAGCAGTTTTTCCAAAGATGCTGATATATTTAAACACAAGGCTAATTATTTCTAATGTCTGCTGCGTTTGCTGGCACAAAATTTCGCTCAAAAGCCTATTTGTACTTCGGTGTGGTGTGATTCAAACACTATAACTTTTTGCTGAGATGTCCATGAGAGGGTTTGAACAGCACGCGCATGATTAATAAAAACACGGAGTGCAATAAGAAGAAAACTCAGCAATCACAGTAAAAGAAGAGCGTCTTCGCGAATCTCGTCTCAGGTATCTCCTAGTTGGAGAATGTTCAACTAAGCAAACATACAGTTAACCTTCGGGCTGTCGCGCTGTTGTACTTTGTACAACAGTTGTGATTTATATGCTATCATTTTGCAACAAACATATCTATCGACAGCAAACCAAAATGTATTCCTCAAGAATCTTCTCAATAACAATACTCGACAGTTTTTATTTACAGTATGGCTCTTTATAATACGGTAAACAGGGTTGCGATGGATCTTCTTCGCGAGCGGTGATCGACGCATCTTTGCGATCAAATATTCGCCAAAATTCATTTTTCATTTTTGCGTCACGAAGAGCATCGAAAAAAGCGAGCGGATGCAACACCGAAGAACCAAAATGAACACACCGATAAGTGGCTCGCGAAGTCTTCCCACTCGTAGGATTCATTTATCCACGCGCTGTTCATTCTCGTGATTCATTGCAAGGTTGCTTCTTCTCAAAAAGTCAAGCAAACACTCTGCTGGTTGCATGGTGTACTGAGTACATGCAGACCAACAAAAACACGCTTAAAGTGCACGGCACGAGCGTGGCTAGGTGCTGCTGGCTATGACTTGGAGAGCGGCCGCTATTGAGCTAATTGCGCAACAATTTTCTGGTAATGTTTAGGTACAATTGCAACATAAAATCGATGGCATGTATAAGAATCGCAAAATGTACTGATTTTGACACTTTTATGAGTGAGATGTAACAGTATAGCATCAAACTATTACAACAAAAAATGCTTTTGTTATTTTGTTGTTGAGTTTAATTAAATTTACCCAAACATCTTTTTCAAATTAATAAATTAATAAACCACGCGCATGATAAACACGCCTTTCATGGCGCACCAGCTTGTTGCGAGCCTGCATGAAGATGATCGAAGTGAATATTTTTCTGTTCTTCGCGAAGATCAGGCAGCGTGGATCGTACCATTCACATCACCTAGCGATGGAAAATCACCCGATGATAGCGTCGGGAGAAACAGCGATCCGAAAATGAAACACGAACGAATGAAGCGCCCGAACGGTTGTTCGTGTTTATTCGCAAATTCTTTTTTGATGTCTACGAAAATTCATCGTGCCTCGCGTTTCCGATCGCTGTTCGGCAACATTGACGGTAAAATCAACTAATGTACATGGAAGTCGCATAATAATGAACTATGTACGGTTCGAGGAAACCACAGTTTGAAATCGTCATATCTTAAAATCCAGATAATATAGAAACTTGGGGTCTTTATTAAAGTTGTTCTGGAGGTGAAGCGCTATTTGATGGTACCTCATTTAATTTGGAATTTGACCGCTAGGTGGCACTAGCGGGCATGAAAGTTTTACTTTTGTTTTGCAGATATTTCAGGATCCTGACTATTTAGAAGGATGTCGTCTTCGGCAAAGTTGTTTAGTAAGTTAAGGACTAACATTTTTCGAGCGATTTGATTTAAAATTTTGCCACTAGGCGGCGCTAGTGAGCATGAAACTTTTGTTTGCAGACATCTCAGGAACCTGGCCACTTAGAAAGATAGTGTCTTCGGAAAAGTATTTCAGTAGCTCAAGGGCTATCATTATTTGAGCCAAGAAATAGGGTATTTTGCCACCAGGCGGCGCTAGTAAGCATGAAATATTTGTTTTGCGGATACTGCAGGATCTCAATTTCGAACTTTAACGGGGCTTGTTCACAAATTTCATAACGCTGAAGGGGGTGGGTGGGTGTCCTCGAAATGTTACAGGTCATACAAAATTCGTGAAATATTCATACAAAAAGCGTTATGAGGGGGTGGATGGGTGTCAAAAATTATCGTTTTTAAAGGATTAAACAAAGAAAGAATTTGAACTACTGAACAACTCTGCCGAAGACACCATCTCTCTAAGTGATCAGGCTCCTGAGATATATGCGAAACAAATGTTTTATGCTCACTAGCGCCGCCTAGTGGCAAAATTTTGAATCAACAAGCTCAAACAATGATAATACTTGAGTTACCGAGCAACTTTGTCGAAGACGTCATCTTTCTAAGTGGTCAGTATCATGACATCTGAGAAACAAAAGTTTCATGCTCACTAGCGCCGCCTAGTGTCAAAATCCCGAATTTCTTGGCTATAATAATAATAGCCCTTAAGCTACCGAACGATTTTGCCGAAGACGTCATCTCGTCAGACTTTTTATTTATTTGTTTCGTCAACCGACGTAGACTAGTACATTTTACATATACATATTTTTGTTTTATTTCTTAATACTAAAATTATGAAATTTATAAAAAATATTGAAAAAGAAAGTATAGTGTAAGTAATGTTAATTTCATTTTGTTTTATTTTATGTGTTGCGATTTCTAATGGATTTGAAGTATGTTTTTAGATTTTGCCGAGACATGGTAAAGTCAATCGTTTCGCAATGTTGATTGTAAATGGCCATCATTTGATTTAAAGGCCCGTTTTTGGCATAATTTGTTCGATGATGGTTTGTCAAGAATAAGTTACGATTTCGTAGTTGCCTAGAAGGAACGTAGAAATTTAATTTTGATAAGATTTCTGTAGAATCAATACGTTGCGAAACGATATCATTTACAAATGAAACTCTTGCGATTTCACGCCGCTCTTTCAAAGTTTGTGTGTCAATAAGCATGCAGCGTGCTTTGTAGGGTGGAAGTGGAAATGATGTCCAACCTAATTTACGAAGAGCATATAGTAGAAATAAACAAATAAACAAATAAATTGTTTTTGTACAGATTCTAATCTTATAAAGAGCTTCTACGTGGTTTGTATTGTCCATTGCATTCAATGAATAGTCAACAAATTGAAGTAAATTTGTTGAGGTCGAGCGACCTTTAAAGAAGCCATGTTTTCGGCCAGATTTAAAGATAGGCACTAAAAAGGAGCTTTCCAATATTTTTGGGAAGATTCCGGATTCAAGGGATTTATTAAAAAGCCAAAACAATGACGTTGTAAGTTCTTTTGCTAAATTTTTCATAAATAGTGGTGGAATCGTGTCAGGGCCGGGACCTTTTGAAGCGTCCAAATTCATTAAAGCGTCTGAAATTTCCCGCAAATGGATTTGATCTACACCATTATCTCTAGAAAATTCCGGATAAAACGCAAAATAATTGCGATCGCGGTCTTCTTCCGAAAATGTAGTATAGATTTCTTGGAAAAAATTTGCATAAGGATTGCAATTTTTTTCTGAGTTTTCACCCACATTTTCATCACTCCTGGGATATTCGCGACTACTCGGGTTACAAAAATTTGCGCGACGACCGAAAGGTCAATAACCTTTGAATCAATGAGCAACTTTGACGAAGACATCAATTTTCCAGATTACCTATCAGAATGTAGAACCATTCTAAGATCTATTTATAGAACGTCATAGTCGTTTAGGGGTATAAGAAAATAATGTTTATTGAGTCAACGCCTTCATTTGAAGGAATTTTCAGTCAACTAGTGTGTAATAAGTAGCCCTTCTTCTGTTACTATTTTTTCTGATGAAAGTATAATTTTATATAAAACCGTTTTTGAGATATTATATTTTATATGTTTTAGTAAAACTGAATTCCAAAACAGCAGAAAACCGAAAATTTATCAGAATTTCGCGAAGCTATCACGATTTGAATTTGGTGTAAATATTACCCCTTAAGGCACAGTCAGAAGGTTTTAGTCTACAGGTCACTAATTCTATCCATCCTTTCACAGGTGAGAGCATATCGACCGACACCGTTCGCAACTGTCTGAAGGTTCTCGAGAAACGATCCGCCATCGAAATCGTCAACAACAATGGCGTCCGATTGGTATCGCTGGCGCCGGCCTTCGACTCCCCGACGGAAGTGCAAACGATAATCCATTCGATGGAGAAGTTTGTCCCCATCTAGGACACATAAGCACAGACCTACTAGAGTACGAAAGAGAAGCGATGCGCACAGTGCGCTGTTGTCGCTACATATTCCGATAAGAGATTGCGAGACTGTTTTTGCTGTGACCCAACACGAATGGTCCCGTACCCCTCCCGGATTCCTATCCTCGTTAACCTAGAGTGTGACTGGCGATGAATGAGTGGCAAGAGTGCGACCAACGTAGAAGGAAACCCATTTCAGGTAACCGAACTACATATTACCAGTTTATAGTCTTTTCGGATTCGAAAAGATGAGATGAGAGAGCATTTTTTGTTAAACTTCCTGCTCAATAAGTTAGCAAGTGGGCGAAGCCAGAGTTTCCTTGATTATTTCCGAGTTTTAAGTAGGTAGGTAGTCGAAAACAGACCATAAAAACCGACCTGACCTTCATTTACCAAATACGACATTAAGTTAGGTAGCAAGTTCTTCAGCGTTCTCCCTTTTAAAGAGGACAAACTGAAAGGACCTATTGAAATTTGATTTAAAAGATTAACCGATATTTGTGTCTACAATACATATAGTCTTGTAAGTGAGACAAGTGCGCGCAATAAAAGAAGTGATCATAACCAACTTTACTAGTGGTAGTGATACGTAATCAACCGTAGAGGATCGGATTTTTTTTGTCGACGACCAGTTGAAGAATGGACCTTTCTTTCTCGCAAGACTACTGTGAGCGGATTTTAATTTTTAAAATAATCTTTATTTCTGATATTTTCATTCGACTCGACGATTCTCGGAATTCTTTTCACTTCTTATCTCTCATTTCACTTACTTTCGATCAGGATGTTATCGCATCTCTCTCCCTCTCTTTTTTTCTGTATCAGAGTTATTCATTGTTTTCTGGCTTGTGGTTTTATTTTGTTTTCACTAACTGTTATTACTAATTATAATCATGTTGTTTGTCTCTTGTTCTTTCTTCATCCCCGATTTCACTTGTTCAATTGCGGTAATTATATTGTATGTTCGGGATTTCGTTTGTCTGTCTTTGAAGTCGTTTTTTGTTCTGTCTCTGCTCTTTCGATCAACAATCAGAGTGAGTTGATTATGTACTGTCCTTTTTTTACTCATTTTTTGGCTTTACGACGCGATATCTAAGTTCCTTCATCTTTTTTGAGCACGCATTTTTTTTTTGACACAGCAATGTTCTTGCAAATATGAACGAAACATAAAGAAATTTTTGGATCATGTTGTTGAAAACAACATGATAAATAATGTTTAAAATGGAAACTATCTCACCTATCCTTAGAATTTGCACATTGACCTTTGGCCTGTATGGATTCGACGAAAAAATGGCGTCTTCGGCAAAGTTGTACAGTGTCTCAAGGTCTATTATTATTTTAGCAAAAAAATTGAGATTTTGCCCAGGTGGCGCTAGTGAGCATGACACATTTCGTTGACGCATTTATATTTTAAGATCCTGACCATTTAGAAAGATGGTGTTTTCGGCGCAGTAATCAATAATCCTGGTCAGTGGCACAGATGGATCGGTAAAAAGCTTGGAATCCACCATTTCACCGTGTCCCGCGTTGTGAAGATATTCCAGGAGACGAAGACCATCAAGCGGCGCGCTGAATGCGGTCGAAAACCGAAAACGGAATACCCAGAGAAGGCGCGAAAGATAAGGCAGTACTTTAAGAATAACCCGAACCTTTCCACCCGAGACGTGGCCAAAAGGGTCAATTCGTCGAAGTGGTTCGTCCAGCAGATCATGAAGTGGGCTGGGCTACGTGTTTTTAATATTAGGAAGGCGCCAAACCGGACTGACAAGCAAAACACGGTGGCCAAAGTGCGTGCGCGGAAGCTGTACCGTAAGTGGCTAGGCAAGCCAGGCTGTCTCGTCATGGACGACGAGACATACATCAAGGCGGACACCAAACAAATCCCCGGCCTCGAGTTTTTTGTCAATATGTTCTGCATGGAGGTTCCGGAAAAGTTCCGGAAGGGAAAGATGGACAAATTCGCGAAGAAGTATCTGATGTAGCAGGCGAGTGCGGACGATACAGCAAGCCGTTCGTTACAACCGGCAATAAATGAATATAAACCGATAAATGAAATTAACCGATGAAGCTTTGAAAAAAAAAACTGGGAGAATTTGTGTGAGAAATACGGGCACAGCCTCGTTCAAGATCTCATGAGCAGTGATAAGTGGAATGTACGAGCATTCAGCTTGGGGGAGGAAATTCAATAAAAAATACGCCAAAAGATAGCTAATACATAGTTATGTAATCCCTTAAAATTTGAGAAGTATTCGATTTAAAATGAATTTTTGGTGATCATGTTTGTGTGTCTCATTTTTTATGAGTCCAGTCTTTATAATAAAATAGTTCAATTTGCTTCCGGAGCCTTTGTCACCAGTCCGCCCTGCTGTTCAGAATCTTTTGTCGACTCGGTTCCACAACTCGACCATCGTCTACACTGACGAGTCAAGGTACGAAGACACGGCATGAGCCGTGCTTCACAATAATGAATACTCAAGAATGTTCAGGCTACCAAAAGAGTGCAGCGTTTTCTCTGCAGAGGCGTATGCAATGCAATTAAGATGGCGGTGTAAATCCCCAACCTTAGAAACGAGGTGGTGATCCTTACGGATTCGGCCAGTGGCCTGCAGGCTCTGGAGGCAGGATCTTCCAAACACCCGTGCATACAAGAGATCGAGCACATAGTGCGAAACAAAATCTTTTGGTTCTGTTGGATCCCGGGACATGCTGGCATAACCGGAAATAATAAAGCAGACCGCTTAACCAATGAAGCTCGACAGCAACCGGCTATCGACATTCCTGTGACAAAAGAAGCCATACGGCACCGATGGGGTAGCCTGTGGTTCGAACCAAGAGAGAATAAGCTTAGGGAGAAGAAAAAGGACGATATCACAAGTTGTTCAGGTGTTGGAATTTGAATCATAGTAGGCGGAAGAATAAAGTAATCATAGACCAAGCGACAAACATAGTAGGCTAGATTTGAATTTGAATAAAATTTTCTCTCTTAGGTTTCTACCACTGCCAAGAGTAGTTCGTTTTACTGCCTACTCCAATAGGTTATTGGCCCAAGTTTTTTTTTTTTCAAAAGAAGATTCTCGATGCAGAAAATGTCTCTCGGCGGAGCTGGCGACAACCAAGTTCGATTGGACAATGGATCATTAAAATATTCAAAACGGCCGCTATGGAAAGCATAGATAGCGCCACCGTAGTCTTGTGTGTTTGACAGAACAGCAATGCTGTCACAATATTAAATCCCATATACAGTGGCGCCTTTGTTTTGATGCGGTGAGCACTGACAAAAACTACCTTCAATGATCCATTCCGCTTTGACGAGTGTGAGGAACAGATTCTCTATCACTCGCAGCATAGCCAGTCAACTTGGACGTCTGGCATAGGACAATGGGTCACTTCAACGTACGTAACCGAAATACACACCGGAGCAAAACGGGTTGGCCGAGCGTGTCAATCGAACCGTTGTCGAGTGTGCAAGATGCATGCTCTACGAAGCGAAACTACCAAAGTCTTTTTGGGCGGAAGCGGTAGCAGCTTCAACTTACCTGATCAATCGGTTCCCCACCAAAGGTCACGATTTAACACCAGAGGAGTCATGGACCGGCCGAAAGTCCGATCTTTTCCATGTGCGAGTTTTTGGTGCGAAAACGATGGTCTACATTCTCAAGCAAAAGCGGGATGCGAAATTGACGGAGTGTATCCTGGTCGGTTTTGACGAGCTGACCAAAGCCTACCGGCTATATGCCCGGTGAAGAAGTACGTAATCAAATTGAACTTCGATGCCAGTCCGATAGAACCGATTCCGCAAGATGAATCCGATGAAGATTTTTATTCGCAAGCTGAACACAGCGACGACGAATACTCAGAAGGCGCTGAGGGTGACGTGACAATAGACCATTTCCGTGAAAAATTTGTATTGGCTTATATGCTTTCTGACAATTTACTGAACAAACTTTCCTAAGGAACCGATATGTTTTGGAGCCTTCAACTGTTAGAAAACAATGAAAAACTTGCGGCACGTTAGTTCACCCCTCGGTCCCCTACAATTTGTTTCACCTCGGAAAAATGCAGACCCCTTTTTCCCCTATGGTTTCGCCACCACGTTGTGGTGAATTTATGATCAGCTGGCATGACCAGATGATTATTGTTTATGTTTTCATTCATCATAATGGGCTCCGCTGGTTTCGCTCCCCCTTCCTTCATGGTTCCTGAAGTCTCCGTAATCACCGCGGAAACCACCTTCACCGCTTCGGCCGGCCATGACCGCACCCGGCGAACACTACACGGTTCTGGAACGCAAGGATTGTAGTCGACAGATGCCTGATCTCTCTGTTTTGTGCTGACGAGGATTGAAATTAGCCGGAAGATTCCCGACTAGAGGCAGCAACAGCCGCTCAAAATTTCCTTGTGCGGCTGTTGGTGCCTCAAGGTGGAAATCTTCCGGATCAACATCCAACAGATAGATTTAGGCATTTGCCAGCATGGATAGTAAAAATAGCCTCTAATAGAACTAGCGGTACCGTAACTGTTGGGTGGATGAGAGATTTGTTGTTCCAATCTTATTTAAAAACGTTTGTTTGAGTAATTTCAGGTTAGTTGGCGCTACTGTTTGGGGCGCCCTGACCGGGATCACGATCAGTTTGAGCGCGCACCAGATTTGACGTTTCCAAATGTAAACAAGCATCCCAATGCAGGGGTGGCATCGAAAAACTGTTGCAAAATCACCACGCTGATACCCATAGGGTTGAACAAAGTGTGCCGCATCTCGAATTATTTTTCAAAATGTGGTGAGTTTCCATGTTTTCAAAAAATTGTAAGAAAATCAGGAGTACATAAAAACAAAATCTGAAAGCGTTAATATTCATCAAAAATGATTGTCTTTCGAAGAAAATTACAAAAACTGAGGGTTAGATCTGACGGAAATGGTCTATTACTCCCACCGCGACAATCTTCAAATCCACCGGAGTCACAGGTGTTGGTTGAGGCGCAGCGCTCGGGAGCGCGCAATTCCAGGCAAATACAATGATTTTGTATTTCCGAAAAAAAGACTTTCCGTCTTTCCCTTCTACAGAGCAGCCCGACCAAGCCGGTCAGAGCAATCGGCAACAAAGATTGAAGGCGAGTAAACGTCCGGCGAGCAAGTCGGGCGATCCCAAAACGCGAACGGAGGCGCAATCCGCCATGGACGAAGAATTTCGAGCGCTGATCAACAACGACACGTGTGAGTTGGTGCAGCTTCCGGCCGACAAGAAGGCCATCGGCTGCAAATGGCTCGATTCGGTGTGCAGCAAGCGAAACCGTCCAATGTACCACTCGATCCGAGCTACCTACAGCAGAATGAGAAGATGGATCAGCTGCCGAACAACCACAACTATATGAGCTTGATACGAGGTCTCCTGTATGTAGCTGTGCACACGCAACCAGATATATCCGTGCGCGTGTCGATTCTGGCGCAAAAAACCAGCTGCCCGAATTCGCAAGATTGAGCAGAAGCGAAGCGAATTCTTCGGTATTTGTATACCACCAATAATCGTATCGAACGGTGCAGCAAACATATCGATACAAAGCTCTCCGTACGAGACCTGCAAGTAAAAGTAGAGATTAGATTGCAGTTCTGTCCGACGAAATCAATGCTGGCCGACTTGATGACGAAACCACTCCAACGGGTTCGTCTGGAGAGATTGCGATTAGCTGTGGGATTACGTCCGAATCTGCGCGAGGAGGATTGTTGGAAGATGAAGTAATCATAGTAGGCGTTCAGACCGAACAACAAACATAGTAGGCTAGATTTTAATTTAAATAAAATTTTCTCTCTTCTGTTTCTACCACTGCCAAGAGTAGTTCGTTTTACTGCCTACTCCAATACATGGCAATGCGGCCGACCAACGCTTAATAATAAAATTAAGAATCGTTCATACGCGGCTGACATCTAATTCTGCTTTGCAGAAAGTTTGGACAAGAAAGAAGGAGATACGAAATCGATACGCTTAGCTTGAAAGAAGCCCTGTTGGAGTACTTACACGAAACAGGATTGTATAAGAAATTGTGAGAATCAAAAATGAATTGTGTAAATGTGAAACAAATTAAACATTTCTTACCGACACGAATGTACCCATCTAGTGTAAAGTGTCGTTAATAAACAAAACAACAAAATCAAGGACTATCATTATTTAAGCCAAGAGATTGGAGATTTCTACAGCAGATGACGCTAGTGTGGATGCAATTTTGGTTTTGCAAATATCTCAAGATCCTGCAAATTTGTTCAATAAGTGAAGGGCTTTTATTGTTCGAGTCAGTGGATTCACGCTCACGATCACTAGCGCCATATGGTGACAAAATATCGAATCTCATAGCACAAATAAAGATAGCCTTTGGGCTAATGAATAACTCAGCCGAAGATGCCATGGAAAATTGGCATTCGCCTTGAATCTAGTTGGGGCCAGGTGTCACGAACGAAGCGCTGCGAACAAGGTAGTTCGATCAACAGAATCTGAAAAGCGAGGTCTGGCACCGAGGATGAAAAAATGCGCCTTCGAACCGAATTATAACGCAAGAAAAAAGAAGTGATGCAGCGAAAATGACATCACCTGTCATTTTAACCCAAGACCGGTCGCATGTGTGTACTGAGTACACGCACCCTGAAGCTCGCTTTTCATACACAGCTCGAGCGAGGTGGCGCTAGTCATGGCTGAATGTGCGACCGCTCTTGAGTTAAACTGTGTATCTCTTATTGAAAACTCTATCTTTTTGAGCTGATTCTGAACAATATTTTTGTATCAGGATTTTCCCGAGCTGGTTGTTGACCCATCTGTCTGGTTGTTGATCGTCAAAAGCCGTTGCTGTCCTAGTTCTGTCGTCGGTTTACGTTTTGCTGGATTGAAACTTTGCTTTCTCTCGATTATTAGTAATAATAAGTCATTTTACATACACGAACGATGCATTTTTGTTTGCTTCTTCTTGATGTTACGATTATTCGAAAACATGAAATTGTTTTTTGCTTCATTTATCTCGCATTCTCACTCATTCACTCGAATTTCCTTTACTACTTCTACCGTTGCCGTATAACGCGGAAACCAAGGGCAAATCTAAACACAATCGTAATAACATTTGTTTTATTGGTTTGCCTTGTTTCCCAATTGAGAAAAAATGTCCTACATAACCTAGTGTAAAAAAAAAACAGATCGCGAAAAAAAGATAAATAAATAGCGTTAAAACTTCATCTCATATTAAAAAACACATCTGATTATCATACTGTCCCTCGAGAGTTTGAGGGATCCGAAAGGAAGGGGCGCTAAAGTTTGCTAAAAAATGTAAAAGAGAATAAATTAAAGGCACGGCCTAGTTTCTAAACCAAGGAAAAATCCGTACGATTGTTTGTGTGTGTGTGTTCATATATTCGGGTTGATTTACGCACGCGATCGCTTGGTCATTCATTCGTATGTGTGAACGATTGCTTTATCTCGCTTCGCTTCGTACGCCGAAGAAGCGAACTCAAAAACTCGATTACACACTACTGCTACCTCCACACAAACCGCGGTTCGTCGCTCTCCTGGTGTTTGTGTGTTTTATGCCTCATTCCTCTTTGCTATCAATTCGCTTCTCGTTTACACCGTCGACTTGTATTCTGTGGGTTTGCTCCTATGTTTGTTTTGTAGTTTGTTAAATATAAAAGTCTTCGATTATTATTCTTACTGCTTTGTTTTGTGTTTATTTTAGTACTATTATTACTTTTATATCCTTGCCATTGTAGTGTTGTTCTTCTTCTTGAGTTTATTAATGAAATACTTAACTCTTAATTCAAATATCTATGTATTTGTTGCAATTAATTACCTTCCTTTTTTACTGTGTAGTAGTTTGTATTTGTTTTTGCTTCTTTTTTCTGCTACTTGTGTTTTAATTTAGTTAATTCGTTTAACTAAACCTCTACGCCCCGGGTCGCACTCCATTCCTCTCCGTCACACACCCTTACAGACAGTCTCACGCACACACATCCGCTCCTCATTCTCCTCAGTGTGTTCCTTTCAGAAAGGCATACTGAACAGCTGACGTTTGTCGGGAAATACTTGCAGCCGTCTCTATAATCGGGGGCCGGTGTGATATGAGCTATGCGGCAGGCCCGGACTCGCTCGGTGTAAGGTGTACGGTGAGTTGGACCGCTGCGAGTATGACGACGAAGACCCGGCTGCTGCCGCCGAAGCAGCTGATACTCCCGGCTGACCCGACTGGGAGGATCCACCGAGGGAACTGGGTAGCCTTCCACCACCCATCATGCCACGTTCCGCTGCGCCTTCCCCGTGGCCGCCACCGACACCACTACTACTCAGTGAACCGGACGGAGGATGGCTCCGGGTCATGTAGTGATGGAAATTGCTCGGCGAAGGTGTCGCTATTCGATGATGCTGAAACCAAAAAATCAAAATACATTAAACATTTGAGCCTGCTTTGCACTGCAGTGCCACCTACCGGAAGATTATGTAATCCTAGAGATCCTGCTGCTCCGATCATGTGACTTGGTCCATCGCCCAGATCTAGATGAAGACTCTCGGGCATGTCTCCAAGTTGCAACTGTCCCATAGATGCCGTCGCCATGGCCACGTCCGGCATTATATCCGAAAGATGTCCCTCCGAACAGGCTCCGGCCTCCCCGGAATGATCTCCGGCCGGTGCTGACAGCCTATAAGCAACTACATCCCCTCCGGGGATCAACGATGGCAGTTCTTGGCGTCGATGGGTACCTATAATACTTGAACTCGGTCCTAACATACCACCCGAGGGATGATGTAGTCGTCCTCCAACTCCACCTCCCATATCTCCTCCTCCTCCTCCAGCCCCATGCGCGATCACTTGTGGTGGTGGTTGAGGTTGTTGCCGGGGGAATGTCATGTTGCGCCCAAAGCAGGCAACGTTTTGTGGAATAATATCACTTGGCAGTGCCGGCGAAGGGGGCGGAGTTGTGTCATCGTCCAATGAATGATTGCTCGCATGGATATCGTCGCCCTGAGCTTTCGGTGTGGAGCCATCTGCGTCCAGGCAGTAGCAATTGGAGTTCTCCAACAACTCTGCCACCTCATCCGGAAAATTGAATTCCCGAACAACCCGCAACCTGATCTGACGATTGATTTCGTTCCGGCTTGACAGCGGAAGCGTCAACGCTCGTTGACAGCTAGGTGCTTGCCTAAGCTTTTGTTCCCTCTTTTGCATAGCTTCCATGGCGCTTGGATCTGGTGCTGGAATCGAAGCGGCCGCTGCCGCAACAACATCCACACCTGACGTGCCTCCGCCACCCATGTTCCCACTAGTGTTACTATTAAGTCGAGACACCATGTACAACGTGTCCGGAATGTCCGGCATGTGGCGCGATCGTCGCATGCGCAACATTTCGATCTGTTGCGACGCAATGTGATCCTCAAGCAGCACCTTAACCTCCTCATAGTACGGCATGAACAGCCGAGGTCGTACAAACAAACCATGGTTCTTTCCACCGCGAATCCACGCATTGATCCTCAGACTCTCACGATCGTCTCCGATCATGTGCGATGGTGGAGTGCTAACCAAACCCCGTCGGATTGCTTGGTTCAATATCTCGTTGCTCGGTGGCAGTACGTGGTCCATTCGAACATGCGGCAGTAACTCCGATAGAATTTCCCTCAACTCTACGTCGCTCAAATCACGCTTTTTGATTCCCTTCCGGGTAACCGAGTGTGCAGTGTGACTAAGCAAATTTGGCTCCCGATCTTCCATCCGTCGGATCAGCTCCTGCTCGCCCCACTTCAAAACAGCCTGCAGCACCTCCAGCTCTGATGCCTGAAGGAAGTTGTTTTGAAGTGCTTCTATCAGCTGAGATTTATCAAGCTGGAAGAGCACCGGAGATCCGACAATAGCCGAGAACTCTTCGCGCAAGTAGTGGCAAGCTTGGCGATAAACCCAGGCAGACCCGTGTGGTTGCCCACCCCATCGTAAAACCGTAGCTAGCGTATCCAAAGTTAGCCATTCAAGGATCAGATCTTCACAGCCTTGTGCCAGAATGTCCAGTTCGAGGAAGCGTCCGATTTGATACAGCTCCATGGCTTCTTCCAAAGGTGACGGCCTGGTTCTCCCTGTGTGGGTAAGAGCTTGCACCTCTCCGAGACTTCCTGCTCCGTTGCCGCATCCATTTCCGCGTAAGATCAACGATAGATCCACGGTGTCCAGGTAGATCGCGTGCAGTAGAACACGAGCGTAACGTTTCGGAATTACGGTTTCATCCAGCACGATGCGTGTCGGAACATGTAACGATCGGTCTGTGCCATGAAGTTGGTGTTCTTCGTTAATGTTACGGGTCCGTCGCTGGATCATATTCTTGAAGAATGGTGATCGTGCACTGAGGATCGCCTTATGGCAAGGTAGTTCTAGCTTCGGTCGAAAACCGTACTCCGAGCTGCCAGAATCGGGCCGATGGTAGTCGCCACCCTCGGAGGTGAACACTATGGCGGCATCTGCGTAGTCCCCGGTTTCGAGCAGGTAGCGCAGGTCATTTTCTAGCGGATTCGGTGTGCCGAAATCTTCTCCTAATCTACGTAGCAGACTTACATCTATGGTCGGATCGTGTGTACATAAATCTCCTGTATACAGATATCTTAGCAGCGACGAAAACATTGGAACGTCCACCGGCGAGGAGCGTAATTCCAAACAGATTCGGGCACCGTAGCCCGGGCAGCCGGCTAGCAGGTCCCGGAAGTACGGACAACGTGCGGATAGTAGTGCACGGTGAACCGGGAAGACGGTTCCCCGGAACACTAGATCACAGTCGGTGCAATGTTTGTAGTCGTACAAACTGGCGAGATCCTGTTTGAACGTGGTTGCCGGTGGCCGTGCCAGCTCAGCCTGAACCGAAAGGTCCTTCAGTGCTGCCAGCGATTCGTACTCTTCCAACAGTGCCGACAGTTCCATCGGACTCCAGCTGGACACGAATTCCCGCAGCACCCGGCCATGATCGCATGCTTTCGACGATCGTCTCCGTCGAATAAGTTTCTTCTTCAGTGTGGCAAACCCGGTGACCTTCTTCCGCCGCTCCCGTACGATAACGGGTGGTCCACCAACGGGTCCGTACGCTCCCAGCATCCCAGCACCTGAGCCACCAATGCCACCGGCTGTGAGAGGTGTCGTAGTCGTAGCACCAGCCGCAGTCGTGATAGCACCGGTCAGGCCCGGAATTCCGCCGGGACCTCCGGCACCGGGACAATCAGTTGATGCCGTCGCCCCCATCTCCGTAATGCATGTATCGCTTTTACTCTCGCACCAGTATTGCAGTCCACAGGGCACCAAGCATCCCCATAGACCGAGATTCATTTTCTAGCGGCAAATGCGGCTAGTAGCGGTTGATCTGCGGAAGAAACGGAAAAGGGAGCAGTATGTAAGAAATTATATGAAATTTTGTTGATACGATAATAAAATACGACTATGTTCAATATAGTTTTATTTGTCAAGAAAAAATATAAATTTATAGTTTCATTGCTTTCGCACGTTCTGTTCAGCAGGCTCACTGATTTTCCCTAAAGTGTATATCAAAGGATTGTCTATGAATTCGGTAGAGCAACGATATCTTCAATTCCCAAAGAAATTCTTCTAAGGTTGTTGAACAACTAACTCATCTCACGATTTCGAATCAAAGAAAATCCGTTGGTTTTGCACTGACACAACTGAAAAATTATCAGCATACTTTATGCATGTTAGCGCGTATAGTGATTCTTTTTCAAGTCAACATAAACTATCAAGACTGAGTTTTATCACTTTGGAATGCAAGCGGAAAAGTCATCCTTATGCCAAAACGAATGACGGGCTACTTAGCTTAAAAAGCCAATCCTTAAGGAGCATGTTCAATATGATTATCAATTTGAAAAGACGACATTTTTCTCAGATTCATGAAGAAATCCCCACTCATGGTCAATCTACTCTACACTAAGAAGAATAATCGTCATCAGTTTAGGGGGTGGCGCATTTCGCATAAGGATGTTTGGCATAATGAGAATAATATGCCTTCTTTACAGTATGAAACTGCTTTATGCGAAACATCCATTTCCATTATTCCAAACGTCCTTATGCGAAATGGGCCTACCGTTCCTTGATGCTTGTTCAATACATATGTATGCTACAGCATATATATTTTTTTTATCTATCTCGCAGAGTTCATATGCCTTATGCGTGAAGATAGTTTATGTGCACACTCTTAGAAGTTCCATATAAAAATAGACAAATTTTCACCAATGATCAGATCACTTACGGATTATTTTAGGTTTAGAGGATAAAACCCTTTCTAAAATCAAGAGAGAAATTCCTTCCAGATATTTTTTACTTATTAACAGAAAGTCTTTTCTGAGATTTACATCAGTTACTATGTAAAACACCTATTCAGGTATGCTCGAATTCCATGGCAATTATTCCTCAATACAGGCATTGGTTTTTGGAAGATACGTTCTCACGAATTCTGGAGAAATCATCCTTGGGGGGAAATGCTGATTTCAACAGAAGTGCTACTTATATTAAGATAAATAGATTCTCGAATATAACAATTAAAAACCTTCCTGATTTTCGAAAGAATTCTGTCATGTAAGGATTAATAAACAAATGACTACTTCTGAAATTTCTTCGGAAAGGCTTTTTAATTTTAGCCAATATATTTTCATATCCTCGGTGGCGGCCTAGTAACGCTTGCCAAATACAGTACTTTCTTTCTTTGCACTAAAGCTGTAACCCACCTAGTGAAAGACCTCCACTAATCTAGCTAAGTTTTGAGAAGTCAAATTCTTCTTCTTTCTGGCGTTACGTCCCCTTTGGGACAGAGCCTGCTTCTCAGCTTAGTGTTCTTATGAGCACTTCCACAGTTATTCACTGAGAGCTTACTATGCCAATGACCATTTTTGCATGCACACTTAAACAGACTCTCTGAGTTCGGTGATTTTTTTACAAATCAAATATTCGGTGATCTTATAAAATACAGATGTTTCGGTAAACAACAGCCTGTTTAGCGAAGGCTGTGAATAAAATTGCCGTCTGTCGGTGATTCTATTAAGATTTGACGAATACGGTAAAATTTTTCACAGACAAATCAGTAAATGAGTCAAAGAACGGAAGTCGGTGAAATATAAAGCTGACTTTTCGGTAAACAAAGCGCTGATTACCGAATTCGGTAACGTAGCAGCACGAACTGTCAAATCCGCCATAATCATTTTTTCAACTGACTGCAAATCCTGTAGTCATTTCCAAAAATTTAAAGTGAGGAAAGTGTAATTTCAAATGGAGCAAGAGCTGAAATATGTACGAGAGGAGGATGATCGCATTCGTAAGGAGCCCCCGTCGCTAGTAGTGGGAGGAAATTTGCCGGATCTGTTTGTTGGATGTGCGGTCTGCTGAGGTCCGATAGTTATTCCCGTTGAAGATGGCTTGAGAACTGGGTTTGGCTAGGCATATGGCATATTTGTACAATGTTTCAATGTCTTCAATGTGCCGTCAAACCCTTCCGACAAAGATTTCTTTCTGTTCATCGCAGGGGTACAAGCACCAGCAGATTGAGAATTTATTGAACTGAATCTTTAAGTGAAAAATAAAAATTTTGCCGTCTCAACAGAATATCATGTCTTTTCTATATCGAATATATATTTAAAAAATATCACAAAAAATTCTGTGGCTTGAAAAATTACAGTTTTTCGGTTATTCCAGGGATCCGTATTGATTTGAAATTACAGATTTTCGGTAAATTGAATTACATTCCAAGCTCAATTGATTCGGTAAAATTTACCGATCAATCAGCAATTTTGACAGTTGGTCCTGCTGATCCAAATTACTGATCGATCGGTAATTTGTTGATTACCGAACTCATTACCGACCGTTCAGCTGTTGAGATTTCGGTAAATGAATTACCGAAGTCGGTAGTTTTTTCCAAGTGTGTGTGTATATCGTGTGGGCAGGTACGAAGATACTCTATGCCCTGGGAAGTCGAGAAAATTTCCAACCCGAAAAGATCCTCGACCGGTGGGATTCGAACCCACGACCCTCAGTTTGTTCATGCTGAATAGCTGCGCGTTTACCGCTACGGCGATCTGGGGCCCCTGAAGTCAAATTATATATTACAGTATTACAAAAGAAATTCAGGTCTACCAACATTGACAAACTGCTGTTTATGTCAGAATGTGACGTTTGCCTTCGCTTTAGGTAGGCTGTAGCCCTTCTAACGGGAGCCCCCATTAGAACGAAGTGCAATTAAACATAGTGCAACGAACGAAATTCGATTGTAGTTCTTGTTCTAACCGGAAGATTATTGTCCGGGATTTTTTCATCATTTTCAGAAGTAAGCTTTAATTTAACTTTCGAGATAAAGTCCTGCGTCACATCTGAAGGGCCAGGTTATCATATGTTCGACCAACAATGTGTGCATCAAACGCAAAGGAAACAAATTAACGGATCTGCGCTTTAGAATATATATTTTATTTGAACTACAGTCAACTCTCCATAGCTCCATATTGAAGGGACCAAGGGTAAATCGGTATAATGCGCCCCAACCAGGGCAATACGCCCCACTTATTTTTCAATGGATTGAGGCTTCTTAACACATTAATATTCTCGAAAAAATGATGTTGCGCATATTTGATCTTTGGGAAGTATAAACAACCAATAGAAATACCAAAAAATATCGAAAATCAGCTTTTTGGCGTAAAATGTGGGGTCCGATTGGCAAGCCTCGTTGTATTCAAATATTGAAAATGAGCTTGTTCAATTATTATATACACAATGACTAATCAATACTAGCAATGTATTTCTGCCAAATAGAGATTACAATCCCAATTTTACCTCACTACTTCACATGTTTTTTTTTTTCAAGTGCGACAACGAACCTAATCGCGTTCCTAGAGGTATCCATAGGAAATTTGTGACATTAGTATTAGCTTAACCATTGCCAGGTTTTTTCCTGCTTGCTGGTAAGACCCCCGGAAAATTTCTTGAAAGTTTCTTAGCAAACTATTGAAGGATTTGAAGTAATTTGAAATTTTAATCAATTTCTAAACAATCATACCATTCTTCTCGAATCTATTGGCATAATTTGAGTGAGATTTTTGATTTACATCTGCCGTAGTGATCATATAAAGAGTTCTGCAATGATTCTTGATCGGACAAGACCTTTGAAGAATTCCTGGCGAAATGTTCACGAACTCCTGCAACGGCATTCAATTGGTTTCATAAAAGCTTATTGCAAGTTTATGAAATTATTCCAAGCAGCTTGCATGGAGGATACCTAACCTTTTTTTTTCAAAGATTATGATGGGAAAGCTTGAGAATACCGTCAAACGGAGTGACTTGCAACACTTTTCAACTTCAATCAACCATCTAAACGTCATTGAATTTTTTTAAATGTCCTTGTGCGGGGTGACTTGTAACACTCAATGCTAATTTAGTTTTTGCCAACAAAATGTTGATATTTTTTATTAGTCACACTTGTTAAGTATTGTTATTCATGTGTTTAAAGCATTCGAACCAGTACAAGAGCATTTTGAATACCTTTTAGTAAGAAAATAATTGAGCTATTTTTTGTATGAAAAAAAGAGGCGTTAAATCATCAAGGTCCAATATCATAACTGAATACATTTTTAACGGTGTTTGTATTTGATTAATGAATTATTACTCTTATAATTATAAAGTAGACCTAACACAAAGTTTTTAACTTTTATAAAACTCTTAATTGCTTAGAAATAATGTGTTGCAAGTCACCCCGTATAGGTACATTTATATGAAAAGGGATTTTTATTAAAAGTTATTGTTACAATTTTGTTAAATAAAATTTGTCATATTATCACTTATTAGTTATAGAAACACCATGTAGAGTATTACTTTTGTAAATTATATCTATCTCATGTTTTCAGGTCACGATTTTGAATCTGTATCAAGTATAAGTTTTCAAGACATTTAAAAGAATTATGTTTAATGTATAAACATATTTATAATAACAGCTTGGCCGTTACTTGAATTGTGAGTCACACGTATGGAGCACCGATTTGAAACAAATTTTCTTTTGAAATTTGGTGTTTTATAGTGAAATTTAGCTGTAAATTACAATGTGTTGCAAGTCACCCCGCCGTTTGACGGTACCTAAAGAGATCCTTCAAATTAATTGAAAATCTTTTGAATTTCGAACAAATTTTCGTTGTACTATTGTAAATATTTTTAACAAACCAGCAAGAACTTTTAAAATTGAAAATCCGAAATCAATGACGGATTCTGCCCCCTTAAAGTAACGGTAGAAAAAAAGGCCAACTTTCATACATCAACGTCCAAAAATGTACCACTTATAAATTTATGCGAATTGCTTAGTTTAATGCTATTTTTTAATGAATTACAGACGTGACTTTTGGGTGTGTCTGCCAAGGGGTATCTGCAGGTTCATAATGAGATCTTTGGGAAAGCTTCCATAAATTCATATATTTCCGATATTCATATTCATATTTTAGGGGTCCGCGGGATGTTTGTAGAACTTCAAAGGGGGTCGCAGCTACAACAAGGTTGAGAACAACTGAACTAAGTAAATAACGCTTCGACACCCAAAATCTATAGAAGTAATGTATTTGCTACTGCGATAGAGCAGTTATTCCTTAGGGGAGGGGGGGGGGCGTATTATACCTGTTTACCCTACGTAGAACATAAAACCATTGAAAATGCGATCCAAGGGGCCATCAAGATAGCCATGACAACCAACTATTACTATGATTCTCTACTAATCGGCTAATTCTCCCAGATTAATAATTAGCCGATTAATTCTCCCAGAAATTCTAGTAGGATTATTTCAAAAGTTTTTTTTCTCAGTTCTTTCCGATTTTTTCAGTAATTACCATCTCAGAGTAATAACCAAAGAAATATTGCTACAAGAAAACTTCCGAGAAATTATTCTTAGGTTTATTGTCGGGTTGAATAAACCCGCTAGAATTTTTTTGTAGAAAATCAAACAAGAAAAGCTTTTATGTTATTTTTGTAATTTTGATTCATTTTAGAACCACTTCTTCAGTTCCATAGATTCTCACAGGAATTGTTACATTAATTCTGTCAGAGATTCCCAACGAACATTTTTGCTGAACAAGAGTTAAACCAGTGGCTCCAGAAATTTTACAAAAGATTGAACCGGGAATCCCTCGTACATGTCTCCAGAAATGTTGAGTTCTTCCAAACATTACTTGAATAATTTTGAAATTCTCAATAGATTCTCCAATTAGTTCATTTAGGGTTTAAGATCACAAAAAGCTACAGCAATTATTACTGTAATTTCTTAAAGAGTTTCATTCGAGTTTTTTTTTCTGGGATTTCCTCTAAAAAAGCCTGCAGCAAACTATTCAGGGTTTCGTTTGATAAATTTTCCAATAACTGCTTTTTACATTTTTCGGAATACTTATCCAAGACTTTCTCAAGAGGCTGGAATGAACCAGGAGATCTTTAAAAAGCTTCTCTCTTGTAGAAGTGTATCATCTATTTTACCAGAATTAGTGATAGCTTTATTGTTTCTCAATATTTTTGCACCTTTTTTTCACAAGTTCTCAAAAAACTCTTCAATTTTCAGAATCATTGTCGATATTGACTGTCAGTCATCTGGTTTCGAAGATGTTTCTATATTTCTTTGAAGAATCAACATTTCCCATATTAAATTTCTCTGGCCGCCATTTTGTTTAAGTCAGATTGGGGGTCATGCACAAATTACGTCGCGCTCCGAGGGGGGAGGGGGTCAAGCCAAGTGTGACAAAAATTTCCAAGCCAAGTGTTACAAAAATTTCGAAAGGCTCATACAAAAAACGTGACGAGGGGGGGAGGGGGTCAAAAAAGTTGAAATTTAGCGTGACATAATTTGTGTACCATCCCTTGTAAAAAATAAAATGTAAAGGTTATAAGGAGTTCCTCTCATACAAATCGGTTGAGCTGTCTCCAAGGAACTCCAAAATTACAAAATGAGTTTTTTTTAAGTTCTTTTTTTGAACACCTTCTGAGAGATGATTGATTGGATTCTTCGAGGAATCCTTATTAAAACGTGGTTCCTGATCAGTCTCTTTTTGATTTTTCAGGCATGAGGACTCTAAGGTAATATTCTAAAATACTTAGCCGCTACCTGCCCTGTTACTAGTCACATGTCAATAATTGTGTGTTAGCATACCATTATTTAGAAGGGTTCCCAAATTTGACTCCGCACCGGGCCCCGAAACCCTAGCTACGCCACTGGAAACCGCGTAGATCTACATCGGGGGATAGCTGCACCTATTCATTGACTTCAAATGAACCTACGACACAATCGACTGGGATCAGCTATAGCAGACAAAATAGAGGAAGCGAAAAACGCCGAGGTTCTGAAGGCGATGCGAAGCACGGAGAAGTTATCATTATGACATCGACGTAGCCAGTAA
>NW_018735064.1:0-34435 GCF_002204515.2 Aedes aegypti | reverse complement strand
TAAACAAGTTTAAGTCCTTTTTTGCATGCTTGGTGGATAAGATTACAAAAAAGTTTGATAAAATATACTTCAAATTTTAGGTAAACATCAATAAAAACAATGTTTTATACAACTTTGGCGACCTGTAGCTGGAAATTGTGCTGGAAAATTTCTGAAAGCGGCATCAGATTAAGCAACCCCAAATCTACTAGAGACACATCATTTGATTCTTGAGACACGCAAAAATGTAATTTTTGTTGCGCTGTGTTACCTTTCTGGACTTGGCACGAGCACGCTGAAACTCTTCGCTCACTAACCTTCCAGAGTCAGTCTACGTATCCCTCTTAGCGACTTACGTCGACTTTTGATAACATTGTAGACATCGGTACTCTACCAAGGAACGCCTGTCTTTGGGATGTTACGATGTGCGGCCTCACGTATCAGTGCGCATCATCCGATGGGGTAGCACCTTGTGATCGTCAGGGTGTTGGCCACAGATATTTTTGCAGAAGCCGTCCCAGTTTGCCTTCTCAATACTCAACCTAAGCCTCGTCGCAGTAGTCAAGGGGCCTACGGCCTGCGACATTAAGATAGGAAAGTGGTCACTACCGTGTAAATCATCGTCTACCTTTCAGATAAACTAATTAGTGGCATCCCGCAAGGCTATAAAAGGATTGACCACTGATTTAACTCCAATGGTGGAGGATCGATCCTAGTTGGTCTTCTATCATTGAGTACCAATCACCCTAGTATGTCGAGTAACTGAATAGGCTGTTGATATCTCCAGAAACGTTAATATTCTTCCTAATTGCTCGTCTAGCTGCTGGCGAATGTTGAAACTAAGCGTTCTGTTACCTCTGGAACTCGTGATGCTGGATAACCATACCCGAATTTTAGGAACAACGAGTTAATTATCCGGTTCCATATTAGGGCCTTGGAAGGTCTTGACATCTATGACAACTGGAAAATGTCACCCATAAATTAGCACGTGGTCTACTTGAGTGCAGGCATCGCCACTCAGGGTTAACTTTTTGCCTTGTTATTTGTTTTGCAATAGGTTTTTTTTTGCTATTTGCATTGAGTTGTTCTCTTTTTCACTATTTGTTTTGCTTTTTGTTGTGCTTTTTGCCTTACTTTTATTTCAGCGTTTTTAAATGTTTATTTTGCCTTACAACTATTTGTTTTGGTTTTTTGTTTTGCTATTTGTTATACTTATTTGCTATTTGTTATACTATTTTGCTCTGTATTTTGTGTTGTTATAAGCTTTGCTTTTTAATTAGATTTTTGCTTTGCTTTCTGTTTTGCCATAAGCTATGCTTATTGCTTTGTTTTTTTTTTGCTTTTCGCTTTGCTGTTTTTTAGTTTTTGGTCTGATTTTTGCAAATTGCAAATGACACATTGCTTTGCTCTGCTTTTCCATTGTTTATGTCCATTGGTTACAGCAATGAAAATTTACATTACACTGAACAAATACGATGCATTTTTATCATGAAAAGTTTACTTCAAACACAACGTGCAGAAATTCCGAAACGGTTGAGGACACCACTTAGATAGGGTGCGTGTGCCCAACACTGAACCAGAGCTAATCTATACTGAAGTTACCCTCTGCAGGGGGAACTATGTATCTCCATCGTAAACCAGGGTAGGACGTTCCCGTTGAGTCCAAAATCCAACTCCACTTTTGCACCGAGGTAAAGTAAAGCCATTTCAACGCGCGTGCATGCAGATGTAATGTAAATAAAACATGAATTTAATCGTTTACCACTGCTGTGACCTGACAGGGGTCTCCAGTCAACCAGAAGGAGCGGAAGATCAACTGTGTTCTTGTTTCTCGGGGAAGGCCCTACTCCCCCACCCGGCATTGTGGAGTTCGTCTAGATCTTTGGAACCGGTTCTAACTGCTCTACTTGAGTCAAAAACTTTCGATGATAACATTCACTGACTCATGCCTCGGTGGTACCGTTGCCTGGACGATAACCACACTACCTTGTTGGTTGGCCGTGGTGGTTCGGATCCCGGTCCAATCCCGCAGGAGAGAAGGCTAGATTGTTGTTAAGCATATTTCATGTATATTATCACAGTTAGGCATGCAATTACTTTAAGCGCTTTGTGCATGCGGCTACGTTTGGACCTTTTGCCGACAACGATTGATGCACCAAACGCATATCAGAAGTAAGCGCAGTGCTAGCGCCACACAGTGGTACCACCATAGGCAAAACAAAACGAAAAATAACTTATCTTGGTTTTTATTCCCTTACTTTTTCATGGATTAATTGCTGAAGAGTTCAATGGAATCCGATGGATGGGATAAGAGATATTTATGAATTTGTTTGCTGTTAATTAGCTCCATCTGGGATTATAGTCCTGCAAAAGTCATAAACAAAATTAGCTTAGAAACGATTTGACTCTTCAGTAACTTTCTTTTTCAAAATTTGAAGAATGAGTTTTCACTATGGGATGATAATGTTGTACTTATATTGAAGTATTAACGCATTTAAAAAAAAAATCTCCATAGTCCAGGGCCACCTTTGAATAACTACCCTAAAAGCTAAAAATTTCGCCTTATACTATTTTCCATCATAAAGGTGGTAAGAGATGAGAGCATGAATTTTCAAACATTTTTTTTCTTTTTTTCTATCTTTATTAACGAGATTTTTAGCCCTGGGCTAGTTCATCTCGGGTAATTTTTTTTTTGAAACGCCTTAGTCTACATGTTTACCACATCTACACTACATGAAGTATGTTTTGAATATGTTTTAATCAAATATGATCAAACGTCAGCCACCAATATACCACTTTCGAGTAAATGAATTATTTATTTGCATATAAGTATAGTCGTGACTTCAAAGTTGTTTGTTTTAAGAGGCTGTGATAAAACAAATTGAAATGAATGCATACTAATATAATGCAACTCTTTAGAATAAATGTTCAAAAGTAATGATGTCTTCATTAGAAATTTTTCAATTAAAATTTAATTACACTTGCAACATTGTATATTATTTCAACAAATTTTTTAGTAAGAGTACGACAACAAAATAAAAAAAATAAAAATAATAATTTTTTTATAAATATGACACAATTTTCCAATGTGTAGCTGGATTCTACATTCTATAATGACTTCATATCAGCAATTTCAAGTCATATCCATGACAATTACCTCGAGGGGTGGTTTTTAAAGATACATGATTTAGAATTACATTTAGTATTTTACATCAGATACTCTGTATGATGATTTATACCCGCTTAGCAGAACGAAATGGAACCACGTGCGCCGGGCTTACGAAATCCCCCAGCTGCGACTGTGGCGCTTGTGGACAGCGACCGGAAAGTAAATTATGCGCTCCAAGCCAAAGCCTTGTTCGGGCATCTTCGCTTGCTTTCTCAATCCTTTTTACTGGATGCCGATATCGGTTATGTTTATAATTTTAATATCTTCTTATCATGCTGACCTTGCTGGAACTGGTGGACGAACGGAGATCGTATATTTCCGATGCAATGTGATATTTATCTGCGGTAAGGAATCATTGATTTAAAAAATAAAATGTTCCCCTAGACGTTATGAACTCAAACCTAAATTTAAATCATGAAAGAATTTGAAGGTAAATTTTGACATAATACGAAACTTGAGTGCCACAAATCCTATATGAAAAGATCAAATGAAAAACAACAAATTTTCTGTAATAGCAGCTATTCAGTGTTGTTGGAAGGGTGGATTTTAATCCTGTCGTATATCCAGCAACAATGATGACAAGATGGGGGTCCAGATCCATTAACCCGATGGATATTACCGGATGGATATTACCGGATGGAGAATCAAATTCGACAAGCAAGACGGCAAGACAAGTTTATTGCTAAGTATTGCAAATAATGTATGAAATTTAATTATAAATGAAATGTAGTTTTTTTTTTATTCTGACAGGAATGCACCTGTTTGCTGTGTGTCCTTAATAAAACAAACAACACAAAACAATCATGTTGGCCAAACAATTTCAGGATGGAATTTTTCTCGACTTTCCAGGGAATATGATAATTTTGTGCTGCAGGTGCTGACGACGGATTCCAGTGAAATCTGAGATAAATAGAAGACAAAAGAAATCCGGAGAATTTCCAATACAGCCCAATTTTTAGGGATATCGAGCAGGTTCTTGGGGATACCTAACGGAATTTTGAAATTACTGGACGGTTCCTTAAATTATCAATGGGTCTTGAAAAATAAGGCGCAACTGTTGAAATCTCGCAACATTAGCTGTTGAAACTTGAGAATTTGTAACAAATCTGAGAATTTTCGATCACTTTAAATAAGACAGATTAAACCATTTTTTTTATTTACAAAATAATAGGAAATTGCTGTTTCAAATTAACAACATTGATTCGTGTCAATCACTTAAGACTATAACTTTCAATAGCTATGCATACTAACTTTTCTTGATAAATAATAAATGAAATTTATTAACTTATATTATTTTTCAACATAATTTCGGGCCCATGGAACAATTTCGTGAAATACACATGGAACAATTTCGTGAAATACACACTTTAACAGTATAAATGCAAATGTGTATTTCACGAAATGTTCCATGGGCCGAAATTATAGTTGTTGAGAGCCGCTTAAGGTCCATGGACGTAGAAACTGTGTCTTATTGAACTTTACATTAGCTTGACCAAAAACCATTTGGAAATATATGTAGATAACGATGATTTTTTGGAATGTTGTTATCGAGAAAAATATTTGTACAAACAAAGACTAAGGAAAACAATATCTAAGCACCATCGTTGGGTGAGATTGGGCCAAAAATGCGTAAGTCTGGATTTATTTTTAAACAATTTTTGCAATGTGACTTGAAATGTTTTCCTAAATATGAGAATATGTTCATGGGTATTTACAACTGCTGAACAAATAATTGAAATTCGTTCGAAGCCTGTCAAAATTGGCCCAATCTCACCCCTTTGAGGGAGTGACAGTGGGTAAAACAAACTTGAATTGATACGCAATAAAAACAAACCGAGAGAATCGTCTCCGTCAAAGTTTTCTAGAGTTTTTCAATTAAATTTCATGATGGACATGATCCACCTTAAAGTGAGATTTTGTATGAAACTTTGAAGTGACAGATTAAAAAGGCATAATTTTCGAGCTTTTTCAAAGCTACAGGAAGTTTTCATCTTCTTCTTCTTTCTGGCGTTACGTCCCACTGGGACAGAGCCTGCTTCTCAGATTAGTGTTCTTATGAGCACTTCCACAGTTATTAACTGAGAGCTTTCTTTGCCGATTGACCATTTTTGCAGTGTATATCGTGTGGCAGGTTACGAAAGATACTCTATGCCTGGGAATCGAGAAAATTTCCTTTACGAAAAGATCCTCGACCAGCGGGATTCGAACCCACGACCCTCAGCATGGTCTTGCTGAATAGCTGTGCGTTTACCGCTACGGCTATCTGGGCCCCAATGTTTTTCATGGTAGCTGTAAATAACTGCCTGGAATAATTTTATATTAATATTCCCAATACTCCTGAGATATTTCAGATTATTCTTTGGCCTAATGTCACTCCCCGACGACGGTATTTCAAATGAAGACTTGACACAAGTATAGTTTAATTGTTTTCACTCAACTTCAATTCTTCTTTTTTGCTTGGCATTACGTCTCACTGAGGGGTCCAGATAGCCGCTGCGGTAAAAGCGGTAAACGCGCAGCAAGACCAAGCTGAGGGTCGTGGGTTCAAATCTTACCGGTCGAGAATCTTTTCGGATTGGAAATTTTCTCGACTTCCCAGGGCATAGCGTATCTTCGTACCTGCCACACGATATACGCATGCAAAAAAATGGTCATTGGCATAGTAAGCTCTCAGTAATAACTGTGGAAGTGCTCATAAGAACACTAATCTGAGAAGCAGGCTCTGTTCCAGTGGGGACGTAGGCCAGAAGAGAAGAAAACGTCCTCACTGGGGCAAAGACTGTGCTTCTCAGATTAGTGTTCTTATGAGCACTTCCACAGTTATTAACTTAGAGTGTGACAGGTACGATGATAGATCTTGGACCGATCGGGATTTCGAACCCAGCCACCTTCAGCATGACTTTGTTTTGTAGCCGTGGACTCTAACCACTCGACTAAGGAAGACACCCAACTTCAATCTTATTTTGTTGAATTTTTTAATAAAAAATAAACTTTTCTTGGTACCACATCCCAACCGGGACAATCCTTGGCCTTGCTTCTCAGTTTTTGTGTTCTAGAAGTATATAAATAGTCATTAACGTAGAACCATAGTTTTCAATTAAAAAACATCAACTGTTTATGTGAACATAACATTCAAAATAACATAAAAATAATTTATTGAAGTTCATGAAGAAGTATACATTATTGTGATGTATTCAAAACTCATGACAGTGTCATGAAATGGTGAAATATGACATAGCTAACTTATACACATGCGAAAATTGTCCGTTGGCAATTGAAGCTTTAAGTTAACAATTGTGAAGTGCTCATGGAACATAAATTTGGAAAAGCCGAGAAGAAGAAGCAATGGGACTTCCTTAGCCGAGTGGTTAGAGTTCGCGGCTTCAAAGCAAAGCCATGCTGAAAAGTCGGTCCAGGATCTTTTCGTAAAGGAAATTTTGAGATTTGAGATAGAGTATCATAGAGTATCATCGTACCTGCCACATGATATACGAATGCCGAAAATGGCACTTTGGCAAAGAAAGCTCTCAGTTAATAACTGTGGAAGTGCTCATAAGAACACTAAGCAGAGAAGCAGGTTTTGTGAGGACGTAATGCCAAGAAGAAAGTAGAAGCAGAGAATAAAAAGAGAGAAGAGAAGAAGAAGGCGAAGCCTAGTTTGATCTGGTTATGGAAATATATTCCTTATAGTATGTATCACAATTGACTTTTCAAAAAAAAAAAAGAAAAAAAAATACAGCATATAATCACAAGTTATGAATGGTAGTACTTGTTTTGAAAAATGTAAAACTTGCAATATTGCACTTTCAAAATGAAATATTTAAGAAATATCCAAAAAACTTATCAATGTTACCCCGGATTACGATAATTTTAAATAAAGCTTATACCGTAGTTCTCGATTTTATCACTGCTCGTTTTAATATCGCTTCAACATATTACTCTCGATTTTAGCACGGTTTTCTGTTCAATTTTATCGCATTTGTATAATGTGAGGCAGGTACGATTATACTCTATGCCCAGGGATGTCAAGGAAATTTAACATTTCGAAAAGATTCTAGACCGATCGGGAATCGAAACCCAGATACCTTCAGCATGGCGCGGACTCTAACCACTTGGCTAAGGAAGGCCTCTTTCTGTCCTATACACTACTAAAAAACTAATATTATAATGACCTAAATTTCATTTTAAGCAAAATACCCGATGTATAAAATAAAATAAAGCAAATTTGATATGGGGTACCAGGATCGAAAATCTTTTCGTAGAGGAATTTTGTCGACTTCCTGTGCATACTTATCACACGATAACACATGCAATATTGGTCCGATTGACAAAGGAAACTGCCAGTTAATAACTGTGGAAGTGCTCATGAGAAGCTAGAAGCAGGCTTCTGTTAACATCAGACAGAAGAAGAAGAAGAAGAAATTTGATGGTAATTATTTGCACTCAAAATTGCGTCATTCTTGTTAATTGTGGTGATCCGAATAATATAAAGTTCATTGTGATGGAATTGAGTTCATTTTGATGGTAATCAATTCAATGTGATGGAATCGCGTCATTTTGAACTTGAGTTTACATAATTTTACTTGCTCAATTTGTCGGGCACATATGATGTAAATTTACATGAATTTTTAGATATGTTGGCTTACGAAGACTGAATTTTTTGACATTTCCATTCAATTCTTGGAATAACATGAATGATTCCAGTTATTGAAATTGTTCAGCTCCATGTTACCAACTTTTACAAAAACATCGTTTAAGTATCGTTTTAAGGAGGACTGTGTGATTTCAAATGTGATAGTCTATGTGTTGAATACAGGTAAAGTAAGTGAATGAGGTTGGAGGGGGTCTTCAAAAAAAAATGTTGTGGAAACAGAAAGGACAAGATCCAAATTCAATGAATTTATTCGCTGGGGGGGATAAATTATAAAATTCCTAAAAATATAGCTTCACAAATATCTAGTTACTAACGTGTATAGAATTAGTCTTACTTTTATTGATCTTTCCTCGCCTAAGCTTCTCGCAATGGTGTTTCGTCTCGAATGGTTGTGCAACCCCTGTACACGATAGTTGATGGTAATAAATCCTATGTACCATCTATTGTTATATAGCAACTGCGGATTTTACCTTATGAGCGTACCACTCCTATGCAGCCATTCCATGAAAAACGGTCTAGTGGGTCTCCGAATCCCGTGCAAATTTGCTATTTTGTTCCTTATTCCGAAATAAGGATACACGTAATTTTGGCTTTTTTGATTAGGGGTGACCATTCCGAAATAGGGTGACCAAAAAAATCGCGATTTTGCAAAATTATTATTTTTTAAAAAAATTATAACTTTTGAACCGTTTGGACCGATTTTTAATCTTTTTGGACGAAATGAAGGCTAAATATTTTGACTTTCGGGAAAATATAAAATTTCATAAAAATTGTGTTTTTACATGTGTTTTGAAGGCCTTGAGACCAGAGGGGCTATTGCTGCTCTCATTTTTTCTTAAAGTTCAGAAAATTTTACGTAAACTGTCAAATTTTCAGCGATGTATATTTTTTAGTTTTTGAGATATATTTTTTAAAAATAAAAATCAGTCATTTTTCATCGGCACACACTTGTAGATTCAGCGCATTAGATTTGAAATGTTTAAAAAAAAATCATAACTTTTAAACAGCTCAACCGATTTCCAATCTTTTTTTTATGGAATAAATGCTTAAGGTCTCAACTTTACAGAATAAAAAATACAAAACTACGAAAAAAAAATTTTTTTATCACGTTTAAACATATTTTTAATCAGATTTTTCAATTTTGGTCTGAACAGTTGAAATTTTAAGCTTTCATTCCATACAAAAAGATTGGAAATCGGTTAAGCTGTTCAAAAGTTATAATTTTTTTAAACATTACAAATCTAATGCGCTGAGACCTACAGTATGTGCCGATAAAAAATAGCTAATTTTTTATTTTCAAAAATATATATCTCAAAAACTAAAAAACATACATCGCTGAAAATTTGACAGTAATACGTAAAATTTTCTGAACTTTCAAGAAAAAATTAGAACAGCGATAGCCCCTTTGGTCCCGAGGCCCTTCAAAACACGAAAAAACGAAAACTAAAACTAAAAAAAAATCCAAAAATACGTGTATCCTTATTTCGGATAAGGAACAAAATAGCAAATTTTCACGGAATTCGGAGACCCACTAGATCGGTTTTTTCATGGAATGGCTGTATGTCTAGATATGATGAGCTGCTCAATGTAACCGGTTGAATTCTACACCGTCTATCGCCTAAATTAAAATTAGAGTTATGTTGTAGCATATGCTTATATACTGCATTCCACGCTTACCAAATTTGCAATTATGTAGCACTGTTCTTAATATCGGCAAGTATTATATACCGGCAAGTGTATATATGGGAATGGTAATTCATAATTAAACTATAAACTATAATGTTCTAATTCAGCATTTTTTTCCGTAATATTACTTGTTACTATGGCGGTTTTGTTGATATACGGCATTATCTCTCTTCTTTACGTATCTGCTTTGCTCACGATGCCAGAGTCAGCATTGGTTGCTGCAAGCAGTGACGTAGAGTTTAAGTAGGGCCCCTTCGCCTGAGTAATCGACGGGGCTAGTCAACAAAAATTAACTTAATTTTTCGAGTCTAGTACACGTCTTTGATTACGGCCTTTTAGTGAAGGCCAAATTACTCGTATCTGTCAGAGGATACAAACTCTAGTGGAATTAAATGGTACAGTACTTAACAACTTGAAGGTTTATTATTAATTTTCAATTTTGATTTTTATCCTATAAATTTAAAAAAAAAAATCCCATACAATTTTGGGGATATAAAACGCGGAGGGTTTGAGGATTCTTCTCATATATGACCGATGACTATTCTACCAATTTGAAGTAAAACATACCAACGCTCATTATTTTAATGTTTAGCTAAGTTTTCAAGCTAATATTTAAGCTCAAGAATTATTGAAACTATTTTAACGAATCTTCTTGAATAGCTGAAAAATTCAAAGTCTTAATCTCTGGTTTTAAAATTTGTTGGGTGTTCTTGTATTATTTTTTTTATTTATTTGTCATCAACCAAACTTAGACCAACTACAGATACAATGTGTACTTTACCTTATCTTAAATGTTTGGACCTTTCTCACTAATATATATTGTGAAGCTTGTGTGTTGAAGCTAGATTTTAAGCACTGTCGATTTAGGTTTTTAATAACGATTTCAGTTGTTCTACACGTATTCTGACTTCAAAGATCAGTTTGAAGATTTATTATAAAAAAACGTTCGTGTTAGGATCACAAAAAAAATGTTTATCATGCCTTCCTTCAATATTTGATAAATAAAACGGACTCGATTATCCGGAGTATCGATTTTTATTTTCACTCCGGATAATTGAATCCTCCGGATAATCGAATCACTAAGAAAAAAATTGAAATCTTCGATAAAAAGAACTAAAATATTAACTTTTTTTTGCTGTTTTATTTATATGATGCAGTGGCGTAGCCGGAAATTATTTCTAGGAACAGTAGGGACTTTACAAGAAAAAAAAATATTTTGACCAGCATACACAAAAAAACACTTTTTCAAACCCCCTTTTCTTAAATACGTTCAAAACTGCAAAACCATTGATATTGTATATTGCAATACCAAATTATCTCAAATTTATGCATAAAACTTGAAAAAATAGAACATCAAAAAACAAATTCCGGATAATCGAGTCTAAAATTCCGGATAATTGAATCCCGGATAATCGAGTCACCGGATAATCGAGTCTGTAACAGTAATTGCCGATAAACTAAATTTTTAAGCACAATGTCATTGAATCATAGGCTTGGATTGCAATTGGAAATTGCTACCAACTCCTGGGAATGATTTACGCATAATCCTAAACCTATTATAAGAAATCAGACAGGGTTTTCACAAATCTTTGAGAACTCTCGAAATAGTTTCATGGGCAAGATTGTTATAGAATTTCCAACAAGTTTTCATAGAGTTCTAGGATTTTTATTGAATTCTGTACGTCATTTTGTCAAATTCTATGCAAGATTACTATATAACCCTAGGTAAGATGTTGGCAGAATCTTAAGAAAGTTGGCACCATTCTTGAAGATTCATACACAAATATTGGGTAAATTTCTGAAGGCATCCTAGGTACAATTCTTGAAACCTTGAACAGAATTTTATCTGAATTCTGAGCAAGATTGATCAGGGTTTTGACACAATCCGACTCATTGATTATTACAAAATTCCTATGCAAGATTTTGACAGAATTCCGAGTATGATTCTTATAAAATCCTTGCATTAATCTCACAGTGGTAAAAAGTCCATAATAGATTCTTCAAAATATCCTGCAAAAGATTATTGCACGATGTCGTTATTGTGTTATTGTGTTTCGATTTCAAAAATCCTTTATTTACTGACGCTTGCTAGGCCTTGGCCAGCGGTTCAAAAGGCTGGGCAGACCTGATTAACAAACATAGCAAAACCAAGACGGTTTTGATTCAGACAATTAGGGTAACGGTCGTATTTTGTACCCCCTAAGGAAGTGATTTTAGTTTTTTGTTCCAATTAATTAATTGCACAGCGTAAACCAAGTCAAAAACATGCCAAAATGTAGAGAAAAACTTCCTCTACAAGATAAAAATGCCCATACGGTTATGTAGGATCCATAAACCGTCGAAAATGAATTGAATTGTGAAGCACTGTTTTTCATTATTTTGGACACACCAATACCAGAGTCTATGAATGGAGAGTTGCGCGAAGAGGCTTCTTTGAATGGTTGTTCTTCTTCGTCTTCGAAAATAGCCCTATCTGTTTTTGCTGGTCTGCTCGGTAGGTAGACGGTTTGACAGTTCGATAGGTAGATTTGGTTTCACTCTTCGCGCAACTCTCCATTCATAGACTCTGACCAATACATTTTGGACCCTCAAAGTATACAGTGCTGTTCTGAATAATAGCAGCGCATGTCGATTTTCATACAAAATGCTCAACTTTGACATGCTGTAGTTTTGTTCCCTTTCAAGCAATCGAGTTGAAATTTTCTCCACAGAACTACAAATATGCCCAATTTTGTAAACACAAAATTTCAAAATTTTCTAAGCCCCTGCCGAAAGTGAGATACTAGGTGAAATTGTTCGAAAAAATAGCAGTTTTAAAAATTTGAATTTCGGCTTGACATTATAGTTTTAAATTGTATATCACTTACCATTGAACAATCTCCTTCTACTTATCAAAACCTTCACCTAAACCGAAAATGTTTAAAATATTTGTAGAAGAAAAATTTTTAAATGTAAAACTGCTATTTTTTCGAAAATTTCACCTAGTGTCTCACTTTTCGGCAGGGACTCAGAAAAAACTGAAATTTTGTAGTTACAAAATTGATCATATTTGTAGTTCTGTGGAGAAAAATTTCAGCTCGATTGCTTGAAAGGGAACAAAACTACAGCATGTCAAAGTTGAGCATTTTGTATGAAAATCGACATGCGCTGCTATTATTCAGAACAGCTCTGTATATTTTGGACCCCCGGTATTTTTTATCGTTTGGCAACAAAGTCCCACGACACTGTTTGTATAATATGCTTGCCCATAGTCTAATCAATCGATTGACAATGGTAAATCGAAGAAATTCTACGCTTTTTAGTTCAGAAATTTGAAAACCGTTTTTTGTTTACATTTGAAAAATTTCTGACGGCTTCAATTTCTGGATGAAACGTGTTTGTAACGGTTGGCATAGATGAACTGATTAAATTAAATTAATTTCAGATAAAATAAACACATTTTCTATGTACAAACGGTTGATGCAATTGCGGAGTAGTCCTATTTTTCCAAATGTCATGCAAATTGAGTTGGTCTTTCGATTTAAACTGGGAAATTTGCAGGAAAATGGCTCAGGGGGTCCAAAATATAGAGGGGTCCAATATATATTGGTTACCTTAGTTTTCAAGTTATTCACACATGTATGCTTGCCCATTTTTTATATGACGTAGACAAGTTCTTGAATTATCGCGTTAAACGTCAATCGTCACCTAATTCTTTGAATCTCAGAGAGGATTTGTCTCTCGTACATTGTTTCCGTCCATATCCAGCTTTTCAAAAGCGCTAATGGCTGCAGCAACGGCCTCGCTTTCTGGTAGGGATAAGTCGATTTTGAAATTTGGCTTGGGTCGTTTTATATTGAACGGATCCAAGCCAAACGTCATATCGACTGATCCCTACCAGAAAGCGAACCTATTTGCGGCAGCCATTAGCGCTCGTAAAAAGCTGGATATGGTCGGCGTTAAGTCAGAGGGGGACCAAGTACAAAACCTGCGAAAATTGGATTATTCTCTCATTAGATGCGAAATTATCTTACTTCCGTTTCACTTTGATCAGATTTGATGAATGCTGTAAACTGCGAGAGATTTGTAATAAATTTATTTTGGATGATCAATCAAAATCGATAAAAGTATTGCAGTCAGAGTGGACCAAGTGCTTATTACCATAACAGCTAAAAAGATCAGCGCGCTGAGGAATGCAACGAAATGAAAAACATTTAAAGAGATTTGTCAGATTTTCAAACATCGAATGATGTTTCTACTTATCCATCAATAGAAAGTTTATAAATACCGTCAGACGGGGCTACTTTGAACACTCGCGTTCTGGATTTATTTGCAGCATAAATATTAACCTGAGCCATTTTGTGTCTTCAGTACTTTTATTAACCAATATATTCTCTACAACCCAGGCATGAACATTTTTTGGAACAACATCAACAATAACAGGATAAACAAGAAATATGTGAAAAAAGTCCGCACAAAATTTCGCAAGGTACAAAACATTTGCTATGTAAACTTTGTTGTAATTTTTCGCATATCGTGCAAAGTTGTTGGGAGCATCACAAAACTATCAAATGTTCATGTTTCAAAGATAATTTCGATAATTTAATGTTAAAAATTGTTGGTTTATAAAAATAATCGACCAAAGGTCTTAATTTTACGACCTTCATTTTTAGTTTATAGTATTGGTTTGTATATTTAACAACTCAAATCAAATTAGGCAAAGGATTCAGAAAAAGTGAATAACCATAAATCATATACGTTTAAATACTTAAAACAGTAAACTTACAACTTTTTCATGCAAATCAGTTCATATTTTAACATGATCCTCAGTACAAAAGCAATAGCATACTTCATCTGCTACAAATGAACTACTCTTATGTTATCTCAACACTATCGAGAACCAAAATGATTGTTAGATAAGCAAAATGTTTATTGTTTACGATCCCTGCAAAACATTATTCTCATACTTAATGGATTGCACTTTAAATAAAATTATTTCGTAATTACAGGAATTGATGAGATCATTCTACATATATTTATATAACAATAAAAATCAGAATGCTTTGTACAAAACTTATTAATCGTTGCAGTAATTGGTAGTTACATCATTCGTGTATATGAACTTCAAAAGTCAAGAATTTGTAACTGACACTTCCATTTAAAAGAAGGTGTGTTTGAAGTTACAATCTAAAATTGAAAGGAGCATGTTTCGCAAAAAAAGTGTTATATATGTGTAATTTATAAGAGCTTTATAATTTTCTAAATTAAGTATATCGATGAAAAAAACGTTCAAAAAACATCATAATGGACGATAATCTATAGAATCAGTTCAAAATTTATGAGAACAAATCATATTATTACCAAATTGTATTGATTTCTAAAAATGTCCAAAGTAGCCCCTTTTTTTGTTTGAATGACACATTTTTTTCGCTATTCAAGCAATATTTTTATTTCTTGATAGATTTGTTCTCATATTTTGCACATTTGTTACGCCACATATACTACTTAGATATATGCAACAATTTATCGAAATCTATCCATAATTCCTAAGAGCCACAAATCCTCAAAGTCGAAGAGTGTGGAAATTATGTCAAAAGAAGCCCCGTTTGACGGTATTACTTGATTCGATGCTTTTGATTTTTATTTTGGACCATTTACCATATTTGCATGGGTGGTCAGAAATTGCAACAATTTCTGGCTGACAAAGCGGACCAAGTGTTGAAAAGTAATAAACTGATTCATTATTGCATTTTTTGGATCAATTTCAGAGTCCGATAGAAGTTTATGGTAGTTCTATAGTGTATGTATGGAATCTCCTAGAACCCGCTTATAGGACCAGTTTATTTTGGTCGCTATTCAAGATTTCACTTGATCCACTCTGACTCTGCATATTTGAATATTTCTGGTTTTCAATGCCCTGACCCTGCAATATCTTAATTTTCCATGCTAATCGTTATGCCACTGACTTCGGTATTGATGATATGGATTATTGAAGAATTTACGATACTGGTATCGAAGGGTTTTGATTAATCTGTTTATCTTGAAAATTTGCACCCAGTTTGACCATGCAAGCATTAAATGATTGTTATTATCTAGAAATTGTTCAGTCAGAGCGAACCAACTCATTAAACGGTGGTCTTTAGTTCAGTCAGAGTGAACCAAGTAACACATATTCAAAAATCGTTCTATCAGAAGTTTGGATTATGATTTTTCATGATTGTCATTTCACATTATATTGTTTGAAAGTAACTCAAGGATGTGTAGAAATATTGTACCAAAATTTAAAACGAGTTCAAAAATTGCAGAGCGTTAGACTTTAAACCCATTTTTCTCAAAATATGAAAAATGTCACTTGGTCCACTCTGACTTAACGCCGACCATATGGTCGCTGTTCAGACAGACCGGACTACCTGATATTTTGGCCTTGTAAAGATCATGTGAGAACTCCAATGCAATTGTATTAATTTTTCCAATGCAATTTAGATGCAGATGTTTCTTCAAATATATAAGTTCCAACCATTACAGCAAATAACGCAAACATTTTGTCATTCGGAATGCTTGGAGTATTTTCCGAAGTTAATAAAAAGCACTTGGTGCAGTCTGACTAAACACGGACCATATAAACAAAAAATCATTTAAATTAAAGTATATTATATTATAACTGCTTTGGGATCTGAATTTGATCCTTAAAAGTTCATGGATTGATAGAAATAGCCAAAATAAAGAAAGTTTTGTTCTACGAGATGATGAAGCCTGGTAGCTCAATCCAGAATAGCATAAATAAAATCAGAGTGAGCTATAGAAAGTGTGATAGGACGTATAAAACGAGATGATTTTTAGGATTTAATTTAACATTTTCTGATTTTTGCTGCTTAAGGGATACTTTGAGCCTGGTTAGCTTAATCCAGAATAGCATAAATAAAATCAGAGTGCGCTATAGGAAAGTGTAATAGGACATGTAAAATGAGATGATTTTTAGGATGTATTTGAACATTTTCTGATTTTGCTGCTTAAGGGATACTTCGAGCCTGGTAAGCTCAATCCACAATAGCATAAATAAAATCAGAGTGAGCTATAGAAAGTGTGATAGGACGTATTAAAACGAGATGATTTTTAGGATTCAATTTAACATTTTCTGATTTTGGTGCTTAAGGGATACTTCGAGCCTGGTTAGCTCAATCCAGAATAGCATAAATAAAATCAGAGTGAGCTATAGAAAGTGTGATAGGACATTTAAAATGAGATGATTTTAGGATATTGTTGAAAATGTTTTAATTTTGCTGCTAAAGGGATACTTCGAGCCTGGTAAGCTCAATCCAGAATAGCATAAATAAAATCAGAGTGAGCTATAGAAAGTGTGATAGGACATGTAAAACGAGATGATTTTTAGGATTTATTTTAACATTTTCTGATTTTGCTGCTTAAGGAATACTTCGAGCCTGGTTAGCTCAATCCAGAATAGCATGAATAAAATCAGAGTGAGCTATAGAAAGTTTGATAGGACATGTAAAATGAGATGATTTATAGGATATATTTGAACATTTTCTGATTTTGCTGCGTAAGGGATACTTCGAGCCTGGTAAGCTCAATCCAGAGTAGCATAAATAAAATCAGAGTGAGCAATAGAAAGTGTGATAGGACATGTAAAATGAGATGATTTTTAGGATATATTTGAACAGTTTCTGATTTTGCTGCTTAAGGAATACTTCGAGCCTGGTAAGCTCAATCCACAATAGCATAAATAAAATCAGAGTGAGCTATAGAAAGTGTGATAGGACGTATAAAACGAGATGATTTTTAGGATTTAATTTAACATTTTCTGATTTTGCTGCTTAAGGGATACTTCGAGCCTGGTTAGCTCAATCCAGAATAGCATAAATAAAATCAGAGTGAGCTATAGAAAGTGTGATAGGACATTTAAAATGAGATGATTTTAGGATTTTGTTGAAAATGTTTTGATTTTGCTGCTAAAGGGATACTTCGAGCCTGGTAAGCTCAATCCAGAATAGCATGAATAAAATCAGAGTGAGCTATAGAAAGTGTGATAGGACATGTAAAACGAGATGATTTTTAGGATTTATTTGAACATTTTCTGATTTTGCTGCGTAAGGGATACTTCGAGCCTGGTAAGCTCAATCCAGAATAGCATAAATAAAATCAGAGTGAGCTATAGAAAGTGTGATAGGACATGTAAAATGAGATGATTTTTAGGATATATTTGAACATTTTCTGATTTTGCTGCTTAAGGGATACTTCGAGCCTGGTAAGCTCAATCCAGAATAGCATAAATAAAATCAGAGTGAGCAATAGAAAGTGTGATAGACATGTAAAATGAGATGATTTTTAGGATATATTTGAATATATTTTGATGTTGCTGCTTGAGGGATACTTCGAGCCTGGTAAGCTCAATCCAGAATAGCATAAATAAAATCAGAGTGAGCTATAGAAAGTGTGATAGGACATGTTAAAATGAGATGATTTTTAGGATATATTTGAACATTTTCTGATTTTGCTGCTAAAGGGATACTTCGAGCCTGGTAAGCTCAATCCAGAATAGCATAAATAAAATCAGAGTGAGCTATAGAAAGTGTGATAGGACGTATAAAACGAGATGATTTTTAGGATTTAATTTAACATTTTCTGATTTTGCTGCTTAAGGGATACTTCGAGCCTGGTTAGCTCAATCCAGAATAGCATAAATAAAATCAGAGTGAGCTATAGAAAGTGTGATAGGACATGTAAAATGAGATGATTTTTAGGATATATTTGAACATTTTCTGATTTTGCTGCTTAAGGGATACTTCGAGCCTGGTAAGCTCAATCCAGAATAGCATAAACAAAATCAGAGTGAGCTGTTTGTAGTGTGATAGAATATGTAAAATGTGATGATTTTAGGATATTGCTGAAATTTTTTTGATTTTGCTGCTAATGGGATACTTCGAGCCTGGTAAGCTCAATCCAGAATAGCATGAATAAATCAGAGTGAGCTATACGAAGTGTGATAGAACATGTAAAATGAGATGATTTTAGGATATTGTTGATTTTTTTTATTTTGCTGCTAAAGAGATACTTCGAGCCTGGTAAGCTCAATCCAGAATAGCATGAATAAAATCAGAGTGAGCTATAGAAAGTGTGATAGGACATGTAAAATGAGATGATTTTCAGGATATATTTGAACATTTTCTGATTTTGCTGCTTAAGGGATACTTCGAGCCTGGTAAGCTCAATCCAGAATAGCATAAACAAAATCAGAGTGAGCTGTTTGTAGTGTGATGGAATATGTAAAATGAGATGATTTTAGGATATTGCTGAAATTTTTTTGATTTTGCTGCTAATGGGATACTTCGAGCCTGGTAAGCTCAATCCAGAATAGCATAAATAAAATCAGAGTGAGCTGTTTGTAGTGTGATAGAACATGTAAAATGAGATGATTTTAGGATATTGTTGATTTTTTTTTATTTTGCTGCTCAAGAGATACTTCGAGCCTGGTAAGCTCAATCCAGAATAGCATAAATAAAATCAGAGTGAGCTATAGAAAGTGTGATAGGACATGTAAAATTAGATGATTTTTAGGATATATTACTAAAGGGATACTTCCTGCCTGGTAAGCTCAATCCAGAATAACATAACTAAAATCAGAGTGAGCTATAGGAAGTTGTGTTAGAACACGTAAAATGAGATGATTGTTGAACATTTTATGATTTTGCTGCTAACGGGATACTTCGAGCCGGGTAAGCTCAATAGCAGAATAGCATGAATAAAATCAGAGTGAGCTATAGAAAGTGTGATAGGACATGTATAATGAGATGATTTTTAGGATATATTTGAACATTTTCTGATTTTGCTGCTAAAAGGGATACTTCGAGCCTGGTAAGCTCCATCCAGAATAGCATAAATAAAATCAGAGTGAGCTCTAGAAAGTGTGATAGGACATGTAAAATGAGATGAGTTTAGGATATTATTCAAAATGTTCTTATTTTGAAACTAAAGGGATATTTTGAGTCTGGTAAGCTCAACCCAGATTGACATAACTAAATCAGAGATGTTTGTAGAGTGTTATCAATCATATTGTCAATGAGAGTAGAGGAGAAGGTGAATGTAGGGAATAGATGTAATAGTATACAAAAATAAGATTGTTTCTATTTGAATGAAAAGAAAAAAAAAGTAAATTGTGAAGTGTAAAAAAGTAACTTATTTCAAATATTGGGTGTTTGTAAACCAGAGTGTAGAAAAAGGACTTTTGGGATCGCAAGGGTTTAAATGCGCGCAAGGCCCGTAGAGGGTTGGAATGCGAACGAATTTCGTAAATAATTCAGTTTTGAAACGGATTTATGCGACATCGGACGTGAAATTACGACATTTATGAGGCGAATTTTGAATTAATAACTCAAACATGGTCCGTCACGAAAGGCATAGTAATTAAACGATGTTCAGAAAACCGATTACGATTTCATTAAAATTGAAAATATATAATTAAAACGAAGCATTCGCTTTATGATATGAAAAGTACACATTTATTACGAAAAAGATCTTAGACCGTCCGGGAATTGAACCCAGACACCTGCTGCATGACTTTGCTTTGTAACCGTGGACATTACACGCTCAAAACTAACAACGAGCGACTTGCTCACATGTTCTTTCATCGGAGAATCAGAACAAAACATATGTAAAAAGAACGTAATCGCTAGATGAGTGAAGTTTGTTCGCAGCCGTTCTTTTCCCGTTCATTATCTTTTTTGTAAATATCTGGGTATATCAAGAAAATTGATCGGTAGGTAGTATTAACACAAAAAATAAACAATTCCGGTAGCATTTTTTGTAACGCATGAACAGATTTCCACCACTGGTTGAGGGGTTTGTCATGTCAACAGTGTGGCGTTTCGGATAACTCGAATAAACCATCTATTGTTGACTGTTGCGGGAACAGAGAGGCACTTCGGGACTGAAATCATCTGAGCAGCTCGCAAACTCGAGCGTGTTGATGCGAATCAGTTTGATTCATATTCCAATAGTAGTTTTTACCTCAATGTTCATATAATGTAAAGTTTTACAATTGTGATAATCTGTGATACGTTTAGATTTAGTTCACGTAGATTTCATTTTGTTCGATATTGTTAGGTTAGATTAATTCAACACTCAGTTAGTTATTTCACTCGTTAGTATAACCTGATAACGAACTAGCCGAGTCATTTTTCTTGTCTTCCTATGGATGACATTTTCAACCTTTTTCTGGACACTGTCATCCTAGACATTCCTGGACATCTCACTTTGAAATCAGAGTCGAAAAAACTTACTTGGCCGTCGGTCAATGCCGGCGAATCTTTTGGTAAAACTTAGGAACAAAGCTCCAAGTATATCGAAAATGGCAAATCCAATCAAATTTGGGTTATCTTCAAAGGCGATATTAAGAGCGTTTTCTTACTACTTCGTCGGCATGAACTCTCAGACCTACTAAGGGCTTCAAAAGAAACTATGATCAAAAAAGATTTACATGCACCGAATGTACTAATGAAAAACTCTCATCTTCTTTTTCTTCTTTATGTCGCTACGTCCCAACTTTAATGATATTTTTTAACAATTTCCACAGATATTAACTAAGGCTTCCGTTGCAAATTGACCATTTTTGCATGTGACAAACACAAAGACACTCTATGTCCTAGGAAGTATTTATAGGATTAGTTATAGGATTTCGTAGCAAAAGACTCAATTATCTAAACCCTTTTTGAGCAATAATGTAACTAGGCTTGGATTTCTTTACTTTGTAATGCAACCTACTATATTTTTATGTCATTGAATATTTTTATGACATATGAATTGTATTTTAGTGCATCATTCGTATTAAAACATATAGCATTCATAATACTGATAACTTTGATACTGATTCTAGAACAACTAATTACTTACAAGAAATAACAACTTATTCATGATAGCTACCCAAACGTTTCACACCACATTAATGCGAATTCCAATCATATTAGACAAACCATTATCGAACCTAATGACACAATTTTAGGCAAATGTTCAAAACCCTAATGGTCCAAATCAATCCCCCGTCGATTCGGATTTACACTAATTCGACATGAGAAAATCGAAAACACAATAAGAAATGGAGAAAAATTCGGCATAAAATAAGCCAATAAAATTGATCGGCCCGCGCGGGAAGCGACTCGGACTTGACCCGCGAAACGAACATGCAACATAGGCTTGCCCAGCCAGTATTATTCGGTCGTTTAATGTAGAACGCGATGATGCGATGATGCTTTGGAGGAAAGAAGCAAGATTGAAGGCTCAGTCAAACTGGCGCGATGCGACGAGATGGGCGAGTCCATATCGAGAGTTCCAAGTTTGAAAGTTAATGGCCGGCCACGCCCAATACGGTCATCGGGAAAGGGAAGGAATGTTAGTTAGACAAGCGTTGTTACTAGAGACCGAATATACCTCTGCGTCTCCACAGTTGTCATGGAAAGGATATTGGGTTAGTGGGATAAGGTGGTGATGATGGTGATGCGATCCATGATATAATCGCGCCTTTCCGGATTCCCGATATTACTCAAATACGCATTGCATGCCAAACGAAGTGTATGGCTGTAAATATAGGGTAATTCTTCTAGAATTCTAGAATTCTAGATCTGTAAAAAAAAAATCGTCAACAGTTGCGTCACTTCGCGGCAGTTTGACGAAACCCTTCAATCGAAAAGATCAATGGGCGAGAAAGAATTCGTTTCCCACCTTATGGTGATTGCGAACGATGGAGAGAGGGTGGAATAAGAGCGAATCGAAAAAAAAAAAATCCACATCTATCCACAACCGTGTCAGTTTAGCATGATCGAGCTCGACCCTGCATCTCTTCACCGGATCCAACCAATCCGTGTCTTTCTGGCCAATGGCCGGGGAGGCTGCAGCAGAATCGGACACCCGGCGTCCGAGGCTTGTTTTCACATACTTTATATCGATGTTAATTAATTGAGTGTCGTATGGTTTCCAGCGCGAGGCGTCTCCGAAGTTTGCTCTTCTCCGGTTGATTTGATTTGCATTTTACATTATTTTGTTAATGAAATTGAAAATTAACAAGACATTTTATATCGTATCGAAAACTGTTTTTACGACCGGGCGTCGCGTCCAGCGAGCTTTTCTTGTCAGCGCGTTGCACCACAGATCGTTATTATGAGAAAAAATGATCTTCAAATATGTGCTGGCCACTCGCTATATGTTTAGACATTTTTTTTTTAAATCGTAGGGTCCGTTTTGAAGTTAGCTCCTTTTGATGTTATAAATCCATAATTTCAGGAGAGTATTATGCTCACGTGTTCATTTCAAATTATATCTTTTCCGTTTACCGAAACAAGTCCCTTAAACAACTCCCTCCCGTATCAAAACTACCAGTGTTTTCTTATAGAAGTGCAGAGAACTTCTCGGCCTTCAAAAAGAAAGGCAACACATCAATATTTTCCTTCCATCCCAAAATGACCTGCATTCGGCGCCGTTGTTGTTTGTTATGATAATGAGAGCGCCAGTACTTACACATTGATGATGCTACTAATCCTGAGTTGCGTCTGTCTTTTCCTTGTGTCAATACAGTTGTTCTTGCAACATCGTTGTGCATAATTTCGAAAGAAATCAGAGATAACGTTTTTTTTTTTTAAATTACTAAGATTTCAAATTAAAGTATCAAGCTCTGCAAGTGTTATGATTTTGAATTCAAACTAAACTAAATAACGAAGGATATTATTCATTTTTCATTCTTTCATGTATTTATGTATTATTTTCATCAAATTTTCGAATTTAAACGCCTTACACTGAATTAAAATGATTTCATTTGTACTGTTTATCAGAGTTAGTTACACTCGAACAATAGTAGGCAAAACTTTTGTACGTATGCTTTGAAGAAAAGGAGAATTAAGAACATTTTCAATTTGTCTAGTTGTATAGATTATTCTGCTATCAAAATGGTGTTATGGATAATAATATAAATTGGGTCCATAATACCATACAGCGCTGGAGCCTTTAAAATAATGAGTTAACTTTGAACAACTTTTGCGGCGCGTAATTTGTCATCAAAAGGGCCGTAACTTCAAAACTGGCGTAAATTTTCTGACAATAACGATCTGTAGAGCACCTTGCGTCATGCTTCCTTCCTCTTGGGGCGTTTCTTTGTTGTTGGCTGTTTGTACGACCTAGAGGCTGCTTGTTTGTCCAATCGATTTGCGCAATGGCTCTGGCGCCCTTCAGAGGTTTGTCTTGGTGGGTTTCCCTGGAGGCTGTTGTAGCCATCAACACTCGTCTCGATTGGAGTCCTGGTTTGCATTAATGAGCTTCGGGATGAAATGTTGCCTTCTAGAGTGGTAATTATAAGGTAATGTTTTGCTTTTCAAAATTTAATGCCGTACTAATACCGGTATATGGACATTTGATAGGTTTCAGATGCAAATGTTTGCGAAATATTATCGTTTACGGAAATAATTCACTAATGAAGCATTGTGAAATTCTTAGTGTTATTTATTATTGTTTACACCAAATAATGCAACACGTTTGATAGTAAATTAACATACCTATATGCTTAAACTAAAACACCGGGGCTTAGGTTTGGTGTGTTGTTTAGCTTAGGTTGGTGTGAATAAATTCAATGTATTGCTGCAGCATTGCCCATTGCACGATCACATCATCGAAAAATAACTCACATGCTCTCTTTTGGAAATATTGGCCGCATATTTCCTCGGTTCTGCCGGTTCTTCTTGTACCAACCGGATTTGGAGCGAGCACCATCATTGCAGGGTTGTTGTCCGGCATTCTTGCAACATGCCCTGTCCATCATATCCTTCCAGCTTTGGAAATTTTCTTGATACTGGGTTCGCCGTAGAGTTGGGCGAGCTCGTGGTTCATCCTTCGCCGCCACACACCGTTTTTCCTGCACACCGCCGAAGATCGTCCTAAGGACCCGGCGTTCGAAGACTCCAAGTGCTTGCAAGCCCTACTCGAGAATTGCCCATGTTTAATTGCCCGTAGAAGACTACCGATCTTACAAGTGTTTTGTACATACTTAGTGCATTTGGTGCAGGTGTGAATCTTTTTTGACAGCAGCTTTCTTGTGGAGGCCATAGTAGGCCAGACTTCCACTGATGAAGGCAGACGAACTCGTCCCCCCTCGGCTCCATCTACTAGCATGTTCTTTGACTTCGACGCATTAACCACCAGTCCAACTTTTACTGCCTTACGTTTTCAGGCAATGTCCATATCATTCGCAAAGCAAACATATTGACTGGATCTCGTGAAAATCACCGGCTGTTAAGCCCGGCTCTCCGCCTAACATCTTCTGGGGAGATATTGAACAACATCTCTCGAATAACGCGCTAAACGCTCAAATGCAAACATTTTTCTAGTTATAGGGTAGGTGTACCAGTTATGGACATGGTGGTTCCCTATTTCGCCATACGTGATAACTTTATTGTCTTCAATTTTGGAAATGTTTGTGTATTGTAGTAGATAGATTTAAGATCTATCTTGATGGTAAAACATCCAAAAAAGCTTTAAAATGTGAAACTTGTCAAAATTTCACATATGGCCAAATAGGGAACCACTATAGCTGTAACTGGTACACTTACCCTACATCTCACCAAAATAGTATATTTTTACAAAATGCGTTTGGGCTCTTTATATTAAACATATTTTTAGAAACTAATGGTTGTTGAAAAACACTAACACTCCCAGAAGTTGGATTGATATTGGTACTCTATTTGAAAATAAAAAAATTTGGGTGGGTAATGTTTATTACATTACCGCGGGGTTGACGTAGAACTACGATGATTAATAATTTGATATGTCATGTGTATGAATTTGTAAGTGTACTAGTTTTGTGTTGTTATTGATCGGATAAAGTTTTTCAGTAGTTAACTCTTTTGACTCATTTTTGGTAGTCCTGAAAAGAACCATTTGTCGTTTTGTGGTTCCGAGAACCAGTGTTTGGTGTTCCAGGAATAATGCCAGATGATTGAATTTGTTTGTTTGGTCGTTGCTTTCTTGTGTTGCTTAGTTGGGTGATCGGTTTCTCCGCTCCAGCTGTAGTTTGCCAAATTCCTCCAGTAGATTAGATGTTTGATAGCTCGGGTGCTTCGATCGTGAGAATCGATAGAATCGGTCCAGTGCTTTGGTCTGTAGCAATATCCATTGCATGAGCATTTAGGGCTCTGTACATTGATACTCATCAATATGCAGGCTTGGCCGCTATGATCCAGTATTTCACGCAGTTCGTCTCAAAGCGTCACTAATCGATGATTGCCTAAGCGCTGCAGCTCATTCCTCAAGTCAACCCTCTTGGGAGAATTGCTGCTTTGGCGTGATGGAACTTAAAAAAATTGGAAGAGTTTGTCAAAAATAGTCCTTGCAGTGAAGTAACCCGCGACAAACCAACATATACCAATTGCTGATCCTGGCTTTTGTCATAGTCGTACACGACCTCGGGGAAAGTTCCACCTTGCGACTTATGAACAGTAAAAGCACAGGCACTAACCATCGGGAACTGAATGCGTTTGCATTTGATTATGCCGCACAGTGTGAAAGTAAAATAAAAATTCTCTATACAGGAGTGAAATTGGAATTTCAAAACCAAGAGCCTTACGTTGACATGAAATATATTAAACTCTTATAACTGTTTGCTGGTTTAACGAAATTCCTTGAATGGCACCTCAATTGAAAGACAAGACATCAGAGGGTCATGTCGTTTACTTACTGAATCCCAACATACCTGTCCAAATAGTTACATAACTGTTTTAAAAGAGAACGTTGATTTCAAGCAATTTATAAATAGGTGTGCTAGAGAAAATTTGACGTCATTTGCTTTCCATTCTCCGCTTGGATCGCATCTCAGCAGGCGACATATCGTCTTGCTCTGACCGGGCGTGCTTCTCAGGCACAGAATCGATAGCGAAGGATCTCCCCGTTTGTCTTGCTCGCTCAAATTCAAACTGTCGAGCAAGCGAGAGAAGATGCCGTCCGAAGCAAAGTCATCACCACTGCCGCCGCCAAGAAGAAGAAGAAGAAGAAGAGGAAGCAGTCACAGGAAATTTGCGGTCGACTGTGAACACGGTCGGGCAAGTCATTCTCGCTTTGTGTTTCACCGCTTGTTTGCGTTCACCTAGCCAACGTCATCGCCGCCATCATCAGATTTCGACTAAGCCCACTACCTGTTACTGTTGTGCACCATCCACGCCACGAAACTTTCGGTTCGTCGTATAAGCAAATAACTGCTCAAATTTATACATTTGAGTTGAGGATTCCCCGTTTGACCATGGCAATCAACCGATAACATCCCGCAGTGTTATTTATCTGCAAGAGCATCAAAGCTAACAAAAGCCCATCGGCCCTTTTCAGGCCATCAAATTAGTGAAAAGAGTTAAAAGAGAAATATTTCCGACTTTATATATGACTTCTTATATTCCTAAATCAATTCCACAGCTACATACAAAATTTCATTTGTCATGAATAATTTATGACTAAACATTTTGAGACTGTAATCGCGAACGCTGCTGCAGTGCGTCGGGGTGAGTGCTCAACATTCCACACAATTGTTAAATAGAGTGGCATTTCCAACAGCGTCTTTGATGTTCCATATTTTATGGGAACACTTTGATTAGCAAATTATCACATGTAACAAAATTGCGACATATTAAGAATGCTTTTGAAAAGACATTCTTATTGAACAATTGTTATAATTTTGGCACCCATGAATCAGAAATTTACCGTCATAATAAAGAAAACTATTGATTATCATAGCTCGTATTGAATATTTAGTTAATGTCAACCCTTCCAGCAATTCATGTTCGACCAATTTCTCACGCATTAGCATTCTCCGCAATTTTCAAGTAATTCTAAGCCCAACACATTATTGGCACATACCCATTTCCCAGATTGGTCGATCAGAAAGCGAAGAGCACAAAGGGAGGAGCATCATCTGCTTTTTCTGAGGTTATAAAACATACTTCCTTCGTCGGATTCAGTTTCATTCCAATTCCACTTTCGAGCTGGTAAGAGCTCCTCCGAACTTGCTCAGCGAGAAGTACCCTCGCTGCTAGAAATCTGCTGAGCTGTTAATCTTCAAGCTGCCAATCCAGCATCTGGTTTGTGAAATCGCTCAAGATTTCTAAGGTTGACCGATCCGCGCTTCTAGATTTCGACTCGTGGTCACAGCATCCAAGTTCAATCGGCCCCTTTTCAGGGCCAACATACGTCCATTAAAACGGTTTATTGGATGGTATTTACTGATTTATCTATAATGATCTAAATATCGCGGTATACTATAATTTGGTTCACATAATTACATGAATTTGAGAATTTACTAATGCAGCGCCGTCGGACTTTAATAACATCATACTACCTCAGCGTTGTATGGTATTTCTAACAGCATCGTTGATTTATCATATAATGGGGTAACACTTCCTAAATTCTCGAGTCCATACTGGAAAATTTTTTTAAAATTGCGACAGATTTTAAATACTATCTAATAAATTGTTTCCTGACAAATTGTAATGAGAACTATTGGTCTGAATTTTTCTACATGTAAGTCTATTGCAAATGTCATAGTATATAAATCAGAATGCATTGAACATTGATCCAGAAATATTTAAAATTTGCCACGAAAGCAAAACATGCGTGGATTTTAATTTATGTAAGCTAAAATAATGTTGATATTTTTACTGTCCATACGACACGCGCATGTGAATTTTCTAAGATATGTAAATCCCTAACCAAGACATCAACTTCATGTGCCCTTATCCTAGATTGGTCAATCAGAGAAGGCGAAGAATACGAAAGGAGAGCATCGTCTGCAATTCAAATTTATGAAATTATGTAAAACATACTATCTTCGACAGATTCGGTCATTTAAGGGACAAAATTTGACCTTCAGATCAAAATCCCTCTGTAACAACAACAGGATTCGGTTCATTTCATTTACACTTTCGAGCTAGTAGAACTTCTCGTGATAAACACAGTATAGCTTAATGTGCTTGCCACATACTTGCTATAATAATTTAATTCATCTCGTAGCATCATCAATATCTGATTTATCACGAATAATCGACAATACGACAATTTGAGGATGTTCCGAGAACGCTGTTGCAGTGCCGTCGGGATGCAATAACAGCATATATACTCATCTTGTACATCCCTTGCCAAGACCTCAAATTTCATATAGCCTATTTCTCAGATTAACGCAATAGACAACATGTTAGAAAAATCAATTCAGATCATAGTGCTCATTACAATTGGTCAAGAAACAGTTTATTACATTTTCCAATTTCCGTACTCGAGAATTTTTGGAAGCGGGGGCCATGATGCTCAAGATGGATTGTCCTCCATGACTGGTCCTGGCTGGAAATATTCGTGGGAGAAACTCGACCCTTTGCTGCAGGAATTTCATTAACAACTCTTTGGTAAAGCAGAAATTTTCGAGGAAAATCTGCTAAATGTGAAACTTTTTCAAAACAACTCTTATTGATTGGAATATTTATCAACAACTCTTTGTTATGTAAAATCATCCTAAACAACTCTTGCTCCATCGCCAAGCCAAACCATTTCATTGAATTCATCTAGTACAAGATATGAATGGTAAGAGAGAGGCAGATGGTGTATATTTCACTGGCGTTAGTTTCCCAACAGGTCGCCGGTTGGCGCTGACTACTATCCGTCACTGGAATGATTTTCAGTTGTTGCTTTCGCTTCAGTTGATCTCTGGTTCCGTTCGCTACTCGCACACTGCTGTGGCTTTCACGCGCTTCTTTTTGCTGCTCCCGCCGCTTGATCCGTTCGTTGTGCCGTTCGATTTGTGAATGAGCTGGGAGCAGAACAAACTAGTACCTAGTTTTATTTGCTTCGAGCTCCGTTCACCGATGGCGAGTGGTGGGTTCTCGCTTGGTTGTTTCGTCACTCCGTTCGCTACTCGCACGCGATTGTTATTGCTTTCGCGCTATTTTCGTTGATGGTTGTGATTCTTCGCTGAGAAAAAAAAACTGCAACTCTTTTGATTTTTCATGCAAAATGACCAACTTTGATAAACTATAATCTCAGTTATTTATGATCGATTTGAATGAAATTTTCACAGAATATCAGACCTAACTTTAATTTTAACATATATTTTTGAGTGACTTTTCCAAATCACACGTTGAAAAGCAGTAACGGGTTTGACTGAAGTGATTTTTTGACGATATTTTATAATTGACATAACTAAACATATTGAAGGAATAGCTCATGGTATCTTCAGCAAAGTTGTAGATTTTGACGAGATGAATAAGTTTGCTGAAGACAGTTTTTATGTAAGGCTATCAGATTTTAAGATAAAACGTTTTGATTTTTTCGTCGAAAATTACAGTTAAGTCAAACCGTTATTACTATTAACTTGTGATTGGAAAATTATCAAAATATATGTTAAAATCCAATAACATCTGATGTTCTGTGAAAGTTTCATTCGAAAATATTTCCATAAATAACTGAGATCTAACATACCAAAGTTGGTCATTTGTATGGAAAATCGAAAAAGTTGCAAATGCATGCAAATAAGTTGGGGCCTTCCTTAGCCGAGTGGTTTAGAGTCCGCGGCTACAAGCAAAGCCATGCTGAAGGTGTCTGGGTTCGATTCCCGGTCGGTCCAGGATCTTTTTCGTAATGGAAATTTTCTTGACTTCCCTGGACATAGAGTATAATCGTACCTGGCACACGAATACGAATGCAAAAAATAGAAACTTTGGCAAAGAAAAGCTCTCAGTTAATAACTGTGGAAAGTGTCATAAGAACACTAAGCATGAGAAGCAGGCTCTGTCCCCAGTGAGGACGTTAATGCCAAGAAGAAGAATAAGAAGAATCGAATAAGTTCTTTGTTTATTCGACAAACCAGCTGAATATTTCCATGGGTGCACAACAGCAACAGGGTAGCGGATCACAGGGATTTAGTTGAAATCTGGAAACGTAGCTCAATCTTGAAATCTTGACGATTTCACAAACCAGATTCTGATTAACAGCTCAGCAGGCTTCTAGCAGCGAGGTAGGGGAACTTACGTATCTCGGCAGTCTAAGCCGATGGTTACGCTTCTTTTTAAATTTCTCGGACAATCAGCAGACAGATTCCGTGTTTGCCTGTTTACATTTATTGCGTTGCTCGATTCTCTATCGATTCACACCGACTGACTTGTCCAAAATGCTTTTGGAAACGTTTTTACAACGCTGGCGAACATTCTTTGTCAGTGTGACTATTGTCGGCAGCTCATTCTGTTCGGCAACTTTCCCATAAGAACTGCTGGTGAACCTCTTCGGCAGCTCCAAATCAATCGATTTTGAGGCGTGTTCATTTGAATTGATGACATCTCTAGCGATATTGTTTGTTCAGGTCTCGAAAATTCTCGCCAGCGGGAAGCGGGCCAGGACAAAGAATCATCTGAATATTTTCCATTGATGTGTTTTGATAGAAAAATTATGTGTATTTGGCGTTTGAAATTTGGGTTGCCGATAATAGTCTCGAATGGTGCCGAAGCCCGTAAGTCTCCCTACTTCTCGCTAAGCAAGTTCGGAGGAGCTCTACCAGTCGAAAGCGGAATGGAATGAAAGTGAATCCGACAAAGGCAGCATGTTTTATTATCTTAGAATAGCAGATCGATGCTCCTCCCTTTTGTGCTCCTTCGCTTTCTGATCGACCAATCTGGGAAATGGGTATGTGCCAATAATGTGTTGGGCTTGGGAATTACTTGAAAATTTCGGAGAATATTAATACGTGAGAAATTGGTCGAACATGAATTGTTGGAATGATTGGCATTCCCTAAATATTCAATACGAGCTATTGATAATCATAGTTTTCTTTATTATACAATTGTTATGAATTATTACAATTGTTCAATGAGAATATCTTTTCAAAAGCTTTCTAAATATGTCGCAATTTTGTTACATGGGATATTCCCATAAATATGGAACATAAAAGCGCTGTTGGAAAAGCCACTCTATTTTACAATCGTTGTAAAATGTTGAGCACTCACCCCGACGGCACTGCAGCAGCGTCCGCGATTACAATCTCAAATGGTTGAGTCATAAATTCTTCATGACAAATTAAATATTGTATGAAGCCGTGAAATTGATTTAGGAATATTAGAAGTTATAAATAAAGTCGGAAATATTTCTCTTTTAACTCTTTTCCACAAATTTGATGGCTCTGAAAAGAACCGATGGCTTTGTTAGCTTCGATGTTGTTACGGATAAATAACACTGCTCGGACCAGCAAAACTCAGGGGGCTTCTGGTATTTGTTCTAAACGGGATTTCTTCTTGACCACCACGGAATGCTGATTTCATCACGAGTCGAAATTTTGAAGCGCGGGTCAACAGCTCCTCGGCCAACGCAAACAAGCGGTGAACCACAAAAGCGAAAATGACTCGCCCGACCGTGTTCACAGTTAGACCGCAAATTCACCTGTGGACTGCTTCCTCTTCTTCTTCTAGGCGGCGGCAGCGGTGATGGCTTTAGCTTCGGACGGCATCTTCTCTCGCTCGCTCGACAGTTTGATTTGAGCGAAGCAAGACAAACGGGGGTGTCCTTCGCTATCGATGTCTGTGCCTGAGAAGCACGCCCGGTCAGAGCAAGCCGATCTGTCGCCTGCTGAGATGCGAGCCAATCGGAGAGTGAAAAGCAAATGACGTCAAATTTTCTCTAGCCACCCCTATTTATAGGTTTGCTTGAAATCAACGTTCTCTTTTAAAACAGTTATTAAACTATTTGGGCAGGTATGTGGGATTCAGTAAGTAAACGAAATGAAGCTTTGATGTCTTATCTTTCGATTGAGGTGCTAATCAAGAAATTTCGTTAAGCCAGAGAAAAGTTATAAACGTTTAAAATATTTCATGCCAACGTAACGCTCTTGGTTTTGAATTCCAATTTCACTCCTGTATAGAGAAGAAAGACGTACTTCTACGTCAAAAAAATAGTTGCATATGGAGAGGGGTGTACAATGGGGTGCCAAATTAATTTACTCGATTTCACGGTACTAAACTTTGGAGAAATTTAAAAGACTGGCCGTTATCTGTGAAGTTGTTCACTTGAATATGATATGAATAAGACTCAAAAAACTTGGTTATGAAATGCGCCTGTCCTATAGGGTGTCCCTGAATATGCATGACTTTCAAAACAAGAATCACAATATTATTTGAACAAATAAATATGTTATATTTTTGAATTTTCCTTGGGGCATTTTCAATGTTTTGAGTGTTTGATAATATAACCTTTTACATTGAATTTTTTGAATTTGGGAAATCAATTCTTATCTAACCAGCACAGACAGTACTTTTGTGTGATGTTGCAACTTGACTGGAGATGATGTTTTTATCAAAATCCTTCGATGTGGTGGGTTCAAGTACATTGTGTCTAAGATGCTTCACAAGAATTTTTGTTTAAAAATTGGTTTGGCTTTGCTAGAAAACATTTGACAAAAGGGTAGGATTCTGATCTGAATGATGTATTGTTTTTTCTCCAAATACGATAACTTCACGAAATCATAGCTTTTCAGGTATTTTAATTATAAATAAAAAAATTTCATTTCAAATCTACTTATATTAAACATTCATACTTTCTGATACGGCAACAACAATTTCAGATTTTTATGTGTTTCAACGTATATATAAGGACTTGGTTTTGACACTTTTAAAAATTGACCACAACTGGAATCGGATTTTTCGTTTCTTTTTGAATTTCATATACTTAAGTTTATAATTTTCATTTAAATACATGATAGTCTGATCATTTATCGTATTAATAATGATATTTTTTCCACATTTTTTTTGTATGCGCTTTATGAGCATAAATTTTGTACAACAAAGTTAGATATAACGCGATTTGTGCAAAACTGATAAGAGGTACTTCTAGAAATGAAACCCCATCAACAACAGGTTGCGAAAAAAATGAAAATCAGATTTCTGTACTAATATCAAAACGGCAGTATGGTAAAATCATGCCCATACTATCTGGGACACCCTATAAGCAGAGCTTGAATGATTTGTGTTTGAAATTGTGATCAATTCGCTAAAACGAAGTTAGATCTTTTTACATGGGGTTTATCGTTAATCATCATATATTCGGTGGTAGATCATTTGGCATAAAGTCGTTTGGCATAATAGTCGTTTGATATAATTAGTCTGAAACCAAGAATTTCTCGTTTTCGCGTTGAATCTTTCTAATGAATCTTTCTGATGACATAAGGTTTGTTTTGGAGTCAATATACACAAAATGACACTTTATACAACAGTCATATGCTCTTGAATAAACTAAATCATATTAGGAAAGTTATAGTATTTTATAAGTTATCCAGATATTACCCTTCTTTCAAATATTAATTCTTCTTTTGAGTTTCACTATTGGAATAAATTTTTGCACTGAAGATTTTGATATGTTTAGCACAAATTTACCTTCTTTCAAACGTTCTATGTTTATTTTCGAAATTTGATGTAACCATGATTATAGGTATAAAAACTGGTTTTAATTTAAATAAATTTCACCTTCTTTTATACATAGGCTGATCTTTGGAGCTATATTTTTAAAATATTTTATTGTTTCTAACTGACAAAGGGTGGCATTGACCTGGGAGGGAGGCACAGATACACCACACGAAATATACAACAACGTTTGTTTGAACTGCAAGATAACTCCAGCTTGCCAACAACAATCAAGGCAGGCTTGGAGAAAATCACTAGTTTTCTTTTGTTGTGTACTTTCAATCCTTCCTAACAAACATGGAAAAAGGGCCACAGTTTTCTATGCACTAAATATTCATTTTCATTGGAAAAAGTAAAACGATGCGTTTTTCAATGCTTTATATTCAATCAGATTTAAATGTGCTCACGTGACATTACTTGCATTATGTGCATCACTCGACTTTTGTCACTTTTGATGAAATGCGAAAATGTGTTTTAATCATTTACGCGCTTTCTCCATGTTAGTCCAATGTTCGA